>NC_051159.1:90960143-91069289 GCF_013339745.2 Dermacentor silvarum
TATACGCGGGATGGCGTCACGTGTATGGTGCGAATGTGGACATGGTCGGCGCGGGTCAAAGTGTTGTATCTGTTCTTATCAGCGTAATAAATACATATTATACGGGTTGTATTTCGACCCAAGATATTAAAATTATTCTTGCAAGTTGGCGGTTTGTTTGAAGCCTGCTTCACCTCCGCCGCGGCTCAGCCCGGTATTGCACTATCTTCGAGATCGGCCCACGTTTTTGTTCTACGGACATCGATAGGCTGGAAACTAGTCATAAATAGCTTCGCTGTAATATCAGGTTGAGCTATATGAATATACTATTCATCTAGAAGTCTATCATCGTTTTCTGTGGCAAATTGTTGCTTAGAAAATAGCCACCGAAGGTACTGCTGGTGCTTTTTAATTTTAACCACCCGGGCTAGAAGGGACGGGTTTACATAATCTCCACGTGACCTCCCTTTAGAGTGCTCTCAGTGAATCAGCCAGTGTTGACGTCATATGAGATGTGTTATAGTTCCTAACAAGTATGTAAACTCCAATGTTTGGATTTCGTCATTTTCTCTCTTATAGAAGCTCTGTTCTTGCTACGAAGTGCGAATTTTTTTATTGCAGAAGTCTAATCTTTCAATCACTTAGCGTCCGTTTAAATATACAGATTACTTGAATGATTCAAAGTCCTTCCAGCTAGAAGGGCACAATGCTCTTCTAAAACTGTCAAGTTTGTTACGCGGACAAGTATGGTTTATACGTATGAATACACTTCATTCGAACTTCTAGTAGGGCGAGCTGAATAAATATTGCTAAAAAGGGGAGCCTAGGCGAAGTGCTTGTCCTAGTGACCTGACTTCTTGTGTCGGTCTATTTCGCTCGTGCTAACAAGACTTCCTTTACTTTTGATGTAGCAGCTATAGTCGATTTGCTATTGCGATCTGCGCCAGCATTCTACCATAGAAATTCCTACAATAATTGCGCTGAACTTTATGCATTCTACAACGTGCGCACGCGCACCAGACTGGACGCATGTGCTGATGACATTGTGTCGATGCGGATTGCAGTAGCGCATTCCACCTCGTGGTACATATCGACACTGCTAAAACGTACGATCCCGAGCAATAAATTTGGACACCTCAACAGCAAAGAATAATATAAATGTCGTTCTAGCGCAGTCGTCAACCTTGCAGAATAGGGAAATGCCCTAGATTGGTAAAATGCACATGCGCACATTTCATCACTCGATTTTTGTTGCATATCTAGGTTGCGAATTGCATGTCCAGGCCTGCATTCAGGTCGGCTATCAGAGGTTATGGCCACCGTTGTCACTAAACATTTCATCGCTGCCCCAATACCTCAGTAACGTGCGCGATGGGCGTCGCGTTATCTCTTTAATTCGAAAGATGGACATTCGCCGGGAAACGCGCGTTCACGTGTAAGTACACCTCGCAGATGCGCATAGTAGATTGCACAGTACACTGTGGTACACTATATATTATTGCGATAGCTATTATATGGACACTTCAACCGGATTTCTGCCGTCGTCGTCGCCGTGCGGTTCCGTATAAAGTCCAAGGGCGATAAAATCGTCGCCATGCACCGTATGCGCAAGTGAAAGCGTGCGGGGGACGCGCGCTATCACGGAGAGCGAACGCACGGCGGAAAGCAAACGCGACCGTCGCGCGAAAGGTTGTGGGGGTATGGGCGGGAGGGAGGCGGGGTAACGCTGTGCTGCGGCACCAAATTCGTATCTTGCAACCGGGCGCAAGGGCAACTGGCCACTCGATCTCCCACGCGAAAGCAAGAACGCGGGAAGGCAGCGCGGGAGGGAGGGGGGGCAGCACCTACTCCGCCAACAACTACGCTTGTACTTTGCCCGGCTGTGGCGGTCGACCGCAACATCTCTTAAAAGTGATCTCCACATGGCTCTGACCTTTGTATGCGCCGTGCATACGCCGCTCAGTTTCCGTTGAAGTGATAGACCGCACGAACCTTTGCCCGCTCCGGCGGCTGCGCTTGCTGCCAGCATTTTGACAGTAGTTGTCTGCGGTCATTCAGTGTGATCTATTCATGTTTGCTTGTGCGGGCTGAAACCACGCTTGTTAATTCAGTTAGTAAGCGAATCTGTCCAAATTAATGCAGCCGATAAAACTACTATCCCTACTCCGAATAGCTCTCTACTAATTTGCTATCGCAATTGATGCTTCGCCTTTCGGGCGAAGCTGCGACATTTTTTATGAAATAAAATCAGAAAGGAAAGTATGAAATTCCCTTTCTACCTAACGCCGAGCCCAAACCGTGCATGGCGTTGATGACAAGACAGAAAGAATGCCGGAGACTATGCGTTCTCATTGAAGGTTAGATCCCTTTTACTGCATATAGAAGCCAAGCGATTTGTCAAGTAAAATTTTATTTATTATTTAAGTATTTTGGTTAAAAGGTCGGCAAACTTCATACCAAACATTACCGTGTTATTACAAGAAATTATATGGTAGATTTATAGATATCACCCGATATGATCGTATATAATTTTCGGTTATAAAACCGATGGAATACACTGGTTTCATTGGTTTTTTGATATTCATTTTTTCATTTATCGACCACCAACTAACGTCGACCGGTCGCTGCCGCTGTCTTAATTTTCAAAGCTTACTGTTTAATGAATTTCTAGTAATCGCACTTCACACCTTCCTGTTTTCGGGCATACTGAAATTGTGAGTGTGTTAAAAGTATAGCAAACTTCCGATATCACAAGTGTCATCCAAGGTCTGATCTTCACGTAAAATGACTTTTCAGCCTGAAGACACGGCTGCAAATAGTGATTGCACATGTCCCAGGTCGTACGTGAGGGGAAGCAAATATTCTATAGGAAGGGTTTCATGAACGAGTCTTGTTTGTTGCCCTACTTCATCGCGTTCGCTATGTTGCAAGTTGGCTCCTAATTGTTTATACGGGTTGTTTTTACCACCATCCTGTGTCCTTTGAGCTCTGAAGTTCCTAAAGATGCAACACCAACGGGCCTTAGTTCTTTATTATAGCGTTGGCTGTCGAACTAATGCTTTTTGCAGTGTCTCTTGAACTCGTCGTCCCTCTATTTACGCTAAGCTCGATGACCGTAAAATGGTTTTCGACTCATCCTTAATTCATGACGGCCAATTTTACTTCCGTGGTTCCTCCTTCTCGCATATTTCAACATCAGTGTGAGCGTGTCCCTCCCCCATTACCGCCGCAGAGAACGAACCTATACATATATAGCGATATAGTTCATACCTCTAAACTCTGTGTGGAAATTGTACACTCTAGGCCACACGAAATTGAGTTTACACACTATTTTTTATCTCTTTCAAGCCAAATGCGTAAACAAAACCTGCAACCACTGATTCCTAGGCATAGTTACCTGACATAACTGTAGAAAATTTCAAAAACGAAACGAAGGCATGGTAGCCCTGGTAGCGAACTGGCTGTCAGAACGACTTACTTGTGGCTGTAGGTCCCCTTGGTTAGGAGGCCAACGCAATACCCGCTGGCAGTTTTTGCACGACAGCAACTGAGTGGTTAGCGCATTCATTGTGTACCTGGACGGCCGTCTTGGGAGAGGAAAGAAAGGAAAGACGAAAAAAAAGCAGCCAGAAGGAAGGAACAACACAGCTCCGACGGGGTGGAACCGATTCGCAGCAAAACGGACGAGGAGCGAAAGAAACCAGGTCAGGTGTTGTGCACAGATGCGGTAGGGTCGAAGAAGCCTTGCACTACAAGCGGAGAAAGAGCTATAGGCGATGCCGTCGTGCTGAAGCAAACGAGAACCTGCATGGGAAGAATGTAAGTAAAGAAAAGAAAAATAAAAGAAAGAGAAATCGAATGCAGAGAAAGTTGCTCGTTCGGAGGAAACGGGGCGAACTTCTTAATGCAACTTGCGCGGTGGTGGCCCGTGTTCCCCTTAATGAACAGCTCCCTCGGCGGTGGTTGACAACGCGTCCGTGACGCGCGAGAGCTCGTGATGCAGTAGCACGTACGGGTAAGGCCCTTATGTTTTCGACTCAGAACTTCTTTCCGCCTACCCTTCCCTCCACACCCCCATTTCCCCTCTTTTGTCTTAGGATTCTACTACTTTCAGACTTTAAGCGGGAACGCTAAGGCTAAAATGCAAACAAACACCATGCATCTGCACAAAGCTAGGCTAAGCTCAGACACAAAGAGTCACTTTCATTGTGATTTGTACATTTGTTTTTTTTTTGCCTTATTAATGCGAAAGCATTATATGGCTCATGAAGCGGGAAATCCTGCGTCGCGTCCCCGGAGATGGTACAAAACGTCACGTGGTCACAGCCGATCAGAGCGAGGCGCGCGCCGTATGGGCGCTGGATTATTTGAAACCCCACCAGATGCCGCTGACATCCTGACATCCTGGCATTCGTTGCAGCGGCAACGGCAGCGGCGGACCCTATTCTGCGGAGGAAAGAAAAAAAAAAAAACCCGAAACCTCGCCTTTGCACATAGCATTCGCCGCAGGTGTTTCCCGGTAAAAACTGCATAGTGGCTATGCTGTTAGGCTACTAAGCACGAGCTCACGGGATCGAATACCGGCCACAGCGGCCGCATTTCAATGGGGGCGAAATGCGAAAACCCCCAGGTACTTAGATTTAGGTGCACGTTAAAGAACCCCAGGTTGTCCAAATAATTCCGGAGTCCCACACTACGGCGTGTCTCATCATCAGTTCGTGGGTTTGGCCCGTAACATCCAATAATTTATTTACTCGATAGCGTGAAGAGCTCCGTGTCGCAGAAAATCCGGCGTCGGCTTCGGCGTTAAGCCTCATCGGCGTCTAGCGTTAATAATCATTCCGAACCACATCATCCCGAACCAACCCGACCATACAGGCCCTCCACCAAGCGCAAGGCGTTAGTGAAAAAAAAAAAACTGATTTCACAAAGTAAAATCGGTTAGAAAAAATGTAAAGTACGACTTAACCACAACCTACAGATGTGATAGCTTCGGATTGTAATTTGAATATACGAGAATAAGGCCTCATAAGCAGCCAGAGATCTTTGAATGCTATCGTGTTTTTTTGTGTTTTTTTTCCAGTAAGGCTTACGGTTGCATAAGCTTCAGTTGCCGGAAAGCGGCAACTGTGTGGCGGGTCTACAGAAAGCACCGCGCTTCGCGGGGATGACAGTCGGTGCGGTGATTTCGGTGTGTTCCGTCCGTGTGCTCCGTAGGAGGAACCTTCGACTTTGAATTCTCAGTCAGTAGCCTCACCCGGCTCCTTTGGACGTCCACGGAAAAACGCGAATGAAGCTGAGGTGGCATCGGAGAGACGTCGCAATGCCTTCAGATTCATACATGTAGGGATAACTACGTGCTCTTGAATTTTTTTATTTACGTCTTTTATGTATTCGTTTTGGTGGTGCTCGTTCTCCGTCCAATTCATTACCAGTTACCCGCAGCGAACCACCATCTCTCACCGTAACAGGCAGTGACAGAGAGATAAGAATGAGAGGGGGGTGGTACGACGACAGTGATTATAATAAAAGGAATAATAGTACCCGAAATGAAATAAAAATAATAAAGACAGGGGCCAAATTCACAAAATGGGTATTTTTTTTTTGGGGGGGGGGGGGGGGGGGGTGCGTACCATCGGTTTTCCCACGAATCGCCCAGGGGGAATCATGTGCTTGGCATTTTTTTTAGTATTGCTTATTGCTTTTCTTCGTATGGAGTGTGCATGTGTTCGAACTTTAATTGATTAGTGCTTTTTATTCAACTTCATGCTTAAGTGTAAAATGACGTCATCCACAATTTGACTGTTTTCTGTTTTGTCATGTAATCAATATTTTTTACAGTATTCATCTATCAGCACTCCAGCCCACATATACATGAAATGAGCAGCCGTGGGCGATCCGCTAGCTAAATCTATCTATCTATCTATCTATCTATCTATCTATCTATCTATCTATCTATCTATCTATCTATCTATCTATCTCTCTCTCTCTCTCTATATATATATATATATATATATATATATGAACGAGAAGAAAGGAACCGAGGGGCCCGATTTTTTTAATAAGCATATCATATCAGATGATATGCTTATATATATATATATATATATATATATATATATATATATATATATATACAAGGCAGTACGTACAGTATATACAAGGCAATACAAGGCAGAGCTCTTGTATTGTCACACAGCGCGAGACAGCCCACGAACACCAACTCGACAAAATGATGATGTTCGTGAGTATGGGTATATACACATGAAGACGATGATGAACTGCACAGTTAGCGCTCACACTAACTCCCCCCCTGACGAAAGCGGCCGGCAAGGCAGCGAGTCAGAAACGGTCGGAATGCCGAAGATACGGCTTCTGGCGAGAGCGGTGAACAATTTCAGTGCTGCGGCAACGGCGGTCAGTAACCGAGGTAACAGGAGCTACGCGAAAGTTCACGGCAGATGTTCTTTCAAGCACGGTATATGGGCCGCGATACCTGTGAACAAATTTTTCACAGAGCCTTGGTACTCGCACAGGTGTCTACAGGAGCACTTCGTCGCCTGGGCGGAACGAAATGACACGACGGGTCGCATCACAACGAACTTTCCTCTTGTCCTGAATGGTCGCGGTGTGGGCGCGCGCAATTTTGCGGCAGTGGGCGACGCGGGCGGCGAACTCCTCTGGTAAAGATGTGGATGGAACAGAAGACGTAGAGAGAAAAGTGGTGTCCAAAACAAAGGACGGTGCACGGCCGTACACGAGGAAAAAGGGGCTGTAGTTTGTTGTGCGTTGAACGGCAGTATTATATGCAAACGTGACGAAAGGAAGTATAGTGTCCCAGTTTGTATGGTCGGGTTTCACATACATGGAGATCATGTTGGACAGAGTTCTATGGAAACGCTCGGTAAGACCATTGGCCTGGGGATGGTACGCAGAGGTGGTCTTATGGATGGTGTTTGAGGCGTGCAGGACTTCAGCAAGAACATGGGAAAGAAATGTCGTGCCACGGTCACTTAGAAGAACACGAGGGGCACCGTGGCGCAAGGTAATGACTTGCAGGACAAACTCGGCGACCTCAGAGGCCACACCAGAAGTAAGAGCTGCCGTCTCAGCGTAGCGAGTGAGATGGTCCACGGCGGTGACAATCCAGCGGTGACCCGCGGGTGTAAGCGGAAGGGGACCGTATAAGTCGATGCCCATGATTTTAAAGGGAACGGACGGGCACAGCAATGGTTGTAAAGAGCCGTCGGTAAGAGAGGTCGAACCTTTTCGATGTTGGCATGACGCACACGAACTGGCGTACTTAGCAACACTAGTAGACAGGCCAGGCCAGAAACAGCGAGTCTTAATGCGGTCGTAGGTTTTATGAAATCCTAAGTGGCCAGCCGTTGCGTCGTCGTGAAAAGCTTGTAAAATTTGCAGTCGAAGTGAGCGAGGGACGACTGGGACCCATCGGTGACCGGTAGGGTGGTAAACTTGCCGCAATAATGAGCCATCATGAAGTTTAATACGTGCGAGTTGTCGTCTTAAGCGGCCGTTGGGAGGACGGGATAAGCCTGTGAGCCGGTCGATAATTGTGCGGCAGTACGTATCTGCACGTTGGAGGGAGGCCAGCTCTTCGGAGGACAGAATGTCGACCGAGGTCACGAACCGTACTGGGGCCATGATTGTGGTCGGTTGGCTGGGCGGTGCCGAACGGAGGGAAGGTGAGACATGGGCATTTGGTGACAGCGGGCAACGAAATAAAGCGTCAGCATCTTGATGTTGCCTGCCAGACCTATACGTGACAGTGTAGTCGTACTCCTGCAAACGCAGAACCCAACGGCCGAGGCGTCCGGACAGATTCTTCAGGGAGGACAACCAACACAGAGCATGGTGGTCAGTCACAATTGTGAATTGGCGGCCATATAAATAGGGGCGAAACTTTTGTATGGACCATACGATGGCGAGGCATTCTTGTTCGTTGATAGTATAGTTTCGCTCAGCAGGAGAAAGAGTACGACTCGCGTAGGCCACGACTTGCTCTTCAGACGCGTGGTTCCGCTGCAGCAGGACGGCGCCTATTGCATGTCCACTTGCGTCAGTGTCGAGGATAGTAGAGGCTGTGGGATCAAAGTGACGATGCACTGGTCCGGATGTGAGGCATCGCTTGAAGTTCTGAAAGGCGGCTTCACATTCTTCCGTCTAGGTAAAGGGTATGGTCGTGGTCAGGAGTTTATGAAGAGGAGCTGCGATAGTCGCGAAACCACGGACAAAGCGGCGGAAGTACCACGCTAATCCGAGAGAGCTGCGAAGGTCTTTAGGTGTGGTTGGTGTTGGGAAATGCTGTACAGCAGCGACCTTGTCGGGATCTGGCTCAATTACGTGCTTGCTGACAACGTGACCTAATACTTTGATGCTGCGGCTCGCAAATCGACACTTCTTAGTATTGAGCTGGAGACCGGCCTTGGCTAGACACGTGAGAACGTCGTCTAAACTTTCTAGGTGCTGGGAGAAGCTGGACTAAAAGACGACAATGTCGTCCAGGTAACATAGGAAGGTTTTCCATTTCAGGGCGCGTAGTACGGTATCGATCATTCGTTCAAATGTGGCTGGCGCATTGCCCAGACAAAAAGGCATTACATTGAATTCGAAAAGGCCATCAGGCGTTGCAAACGCCGTGTTCTCTTTGACGGGCTCATGCATCGGGATCTGCCAATATCCAGAACGCAAGTCGAGGCTCGAAAAGTATTCGGCACCCTGTAAGGTATCCAAAGCATCGTCAATACGGGGCGGGGCATAGGATATACATCCTTAGGGGTAATTTTGTTTAGTGCCCTATAATCGACGCAAAAGCGTACCAAACCGTCCTTTTTTTAACTAGGATAACAGGAGACGACCAAGGGCTTGCTGAAGTTAGGTTATAAATCTAGACCTAAAGTAACTAATGTAGGAGTACCCCAAGGTTCTATTCTTGGCCTACTTCTTTTCATAATTTATATAAATGATCTGCCAACTTGTCTTACTATTTCAGAATGCTTGCTATATGCAGATGACACAACAATTGTTAGCACTGATAAATGCCTCCAATCTTTGACGTATAAACTAAACAATGACCTGACAAGCTTGGCAGCTTGGTGCTTCCATAATAAATTGCAAATTAATCATACTAAAACGAAGTTCGTTGTGTTTCACTCTCACCAACGTGTACATAATTATATCCCGCCAGTATTTCTAGATCAATTTGCAATTGAAGCAGATGAAGAGGGTACTTTTTGGGAATTAAACTAGATCGTCACTTGAAATTTCACTCGCATGTTGCTTACCTGCGAAAAAAAAATGGCATACGACATACGTGTTTTAATTCAATTCCGTGGTATATTTGCCCAGCCCACATTACTTTCGTTATACTACGCTTTTATTCATTACCATATTATTACTGTATCACATCTTGGGGCAATATCTACAGCAGCCACCTCATCTCCCTTTAAACTATACAAAATCAATCCATTAGAATACTTACCCGCAGTCCTTATCGCAGTAATGCGAAAGCACTCCTACATGCCAACAACATCCTAACGGTCGATAACACTTTCAAATACAAGCTAGGTATATTGTTGTTCAAGCAAATTAACGATCAGCTTCCTCTGTTCATCATCCCTGAATCCAACCTAGCGAATACTAACTTGACTAGGTTTGCACGTAATCAGAATTTCATTTTACCTTCAGTTCATACCAACTACGGCAAACAAACCGCCTATTTCACCGGAATACGTCTCTGGAATACCATACCATCGGCAATCAAAACCTCACAATCAAAACTTCACAGCCAATTGGCAAATTAAAAAAAAAAACTGAAAACTTTCCTCACATCCATGTCATATTCTGCGTAATTGTGGTTACTTCTTTTTACTTCCTTTTGTTGTCCCGCTCCCTATCATACCAAGCTGTTCACAACCTTTTATCGATGAAACATCTCATCAGATGTTGCTTTACATTGTTGAAAATAGATGCAACTTCTTTTTGTTTTTTGTGTTTTTATTTTCACTAACTTTTCACCCTGTAACCATCCGACAACTGCTTAGATGTGTTGAATTACCTTTTGTTTCTTATCCTGTCTAATTATTGCTGTTTTTTTTTTGCTGTTCTTTTTTTTCTTTCTCAAATTATTTGTTTTGTCTGCGATCCATATTATTTTTGTTTTCGCTAGTGCTGTTTGCTGCTTTAATTAACTTTGCTACATTAACTACTGTAGGAGGTCCCGATTCAGTCTCCGACTATGGGACCTCTATCTGTATACCCATATTTTGTAATTCATTCAATGCCCAAATAAAACCACTTCTGACTTCTGAAGGTTTATAACATTCCGTGCGAGCATGTCGTTGACTTGGTCTTCTATAATTTTCCGTTCAGCAGATGATACACGGTAAGGGCGGCGACGAATGACGTGGGATCCGTCGGTTTCGATGTGATGCGTGGCCACGGTTGTTTTACCCAAGCCATCCGAACACACGTCAAAGCGAGGTTGGTGTTTCCTTAAGATGGTCAGCAAGGCATCAGTCTGAGTTGGGCTCAGATCTGAACTCACAGTAGCCCCGAGAGCACTGGGTGAACCGTCCGTGGGCGTACACTCGGCGAAGGAGGAAACAGGCGAAGCAGTGACGACACATACTGGTGCTGCGTCGATAAGCATGGCAACAGTGGACCCCTCCGGCAGCAGAAGTGGCTCTGATGTCGTATTGTAGGCGGTCAGACTGGCACACCGTCCGTGGGCGTACACTCTGCGAAGCAGGAAACAGGTGAAGCAGTGACGACACATACTGGTGCTGCGTCGATAAGCATGGCAACAGTGGACCCCTCCGGCAGCAGAAGTGGTTCTGATGTCGTGTTGTAGGCGGTCAGACTGGCGCAGCCGCGTGAGAAACGCACTAGACAAAAGCGATGGCGATTCCCCGAAAAATGCACCGCTGAGAAGGGGAAACCACTGCGTCGACGTCGATATTTTCGCTTGGTCTAATGGTGAGAATGCAGGCTTGGAGGGGTGGAAGAACAAAATCTGCCGCTGTGACAAGGTGGGGCGGCGAGGCAGCGTCAGAGAGCTCGGTGTCCGTAATATGTATCAGTGGTTGACTGCACGAAATGACAGCAGATGCAGCTGACAAGAAATCCCAGCCTAAGATGATCGGATGAGCGCTCGACGAAAGCACTGTAAACTGTATATGATGGCGAATTCCGTCAATGAGGACACGAGCACACACTGTCCGGTAGGGTAAATCGGACTGTCATTGGCGCCACATAAGACCGGACCAACATACGGAGTTTGCACTTTTCGTGGACGGAAGCATAGTTCGCCATGAATAACAGAGAGGGCGGCGCCAGTGTCCATAAGAGCGTCGACAGAAACACCTTCCACCCAAACAGCGAGTAAATTAGTTGGGCGAGCAGGAGGAATTGGGACAGTTCGCAAACAAGCAGTTTCTCCTCCAAAAACTGCAGCGTCTAGTTTTCCGGAGGGCTGTCGAAACAAGTGGAGGCAGGACGCAGAGGCGATGAAGTACGGCGGAACGGAGACGGGGAACGACAACGGGGTGAGCGAGAAGACTGGGACATGTTTTGAGACAACGGAGGTGAGGGCGAGCGATGTGACGGGTATATATAGGGTCCTGGAACGTAGGCGTCCGATTTTGGCTCATAGTCTCTCTCATAGGCGGAATAGCCACGTCGTTCATCGTGCTGGCGCCGGCGGCAAAAACGAGAGATATGACCACGTATGCCACAGTAGAAACATACTGGGCGGGAAGGGTGCCAGGTAGAGTCGTATGGTTGCACGGGGGCCTTCGCTGCCATCGAGGCCTCGCAGACAACGGTGGCAGGTGCAGACGGAACTGGGACCGCAGGCCGCGAAGCAATCTCAGCGTAAGAAGGTGCACAAACAGGCGCAGGGGTCCGGGCATGTGTAACACTTGGCATGGACGCCAATTCTTCTTTAATGATCTCGCGCAAGTTGGGAGGAGGAGCGCGCAGCGACGCAATGGCGGTGTTGGCCGGAGCATAGCCGTGAAGCTCCTCTCGCACAATGATGCGGATGAGCGCTCGCAATTCGTCGTTGTCGGTAAGGTGAGCGTCGCAGGAGGCGCGTGGAAGATGAAAGGAGCAGATCGTGGCAAGTCGTTGGAAAGTCATGATGATGTCACTAACGGAAGTGGGGTTCTCAATAACAAGGGCGTGAAAAGCAACGGAGTTGATGCCCTTCAGGATATGGCGGATACGTTCCGCTTCGGGCATGTCACTCTGAGCGTGACGGCAGAGGGCCAGAACGTCTTCAGTTGTAAGAGGTAAAAGATTCCTCGGCTCCCTGGATGCGGGTAGCGAGCTTCTGTTTCGCTACTTCGGAGCGCCCAGCAGATGTGCCAAATATCTGTCGCAGCTGCGCAGTAAATGCTGGCCAATCAGGGAAGTCGCGCTCATGGTTGAAAAACCAAGTTTGGGCGACCTGATCCCAGGTAGACGGCAACATAGCGGAGCTTGTGTGACTCGTCCCAATGGTTGCAAGCGCTCACCCTGTCGTACTCGTCAAGCCAGTCTTCCACGTCTTCGCCGAGAAGGCCAGAAAAAACCTGAGGGTCGCGTTGCGGTGCGGTGACGGACCAAAAAGGCCCAGCTGGAGGAGCTGAGGTGGTGGCAACAGTGGATGCTGTGGTTTGTGCCATGACTGGTGTTGGCGAGCACAACCGTCGACCAGAGCGGAGCTCCAGGGGTGACCGGTAGAGCAAGATGACGGGGATATCAACGCACGCTCCACCACTTGTGAGACGACGCCCAAGACGAAGGCGAGCTCTTGTATTGTCACACAGCGCGAGACAGCCCACGAACACCAACCCGACAAAGTGATGATGACCGTGAGGATGACTATATACACATGAAGAC
This sequence comes from Dermacentor silvarum, assembly GCF_013339745.2. Taxonomy (NCBI): domain Eukaryota; kingdom Metazoa; phylum Arthropoda; class Arachnida; order Ixodida; family Ixodidae; genus Dermacentor; species Dermacentor silvarum. Next base: position 90,973,029 of record NC_051159.1, read on the forward strand.
GATGATGAACTGCACAGTTAGCGCTCACAATATATATATATATATATATATATATATATATATATATATTGTGAGGGGGTTTATTTACAAAGCAGTTAGGGCTACGCAACAGCCTTGGCTCAAGAACGTTGGTCGCTGTGTCGTGCTCTCCGGGCTGCTGGGCTTGGTCATCCTCTCTCTCTCTCTTTATATATATATATATATATATATATATATATATATCTGTCTGTCTGTCTGTCTGTCTAGACGGACGGACGGGCCGCCGGGCAGACAGACAGACAGATAGACAGAAAGACAGACGGACGGACGGACGGACGGACGGACGGACGGACGGACGGACGGACGGACGGACGGACGGACGGACGGACGGACGGACGGACGGACGGACGGACGGACGGACGGACGGACGGACGGACGGACGGACGGACGGACGGACGGACAGACAGACAGACAGACAGACAGACAGACAGACAGACAGACAGACAGACAGACAGACAGACAGACAGACAGACAGACAGACAGACAGACAGACAGACAGACAGACAGACAGACAGACAGACAGACAGACAGACAGACAGACAGACAGACAGACAGACAGACAGACAGACAGACAGACAGACAGACAGACAGACAGACAGAACAGGACAGACGAGACAGGACAGACAGACAGACAGACAGACAGACAGACAGACAGACAGACAGACAGACAGACAGACAGACAGATGAGAAGGCCACTGGGGTCAGAAACTTGATGGCATAGGGAGCTAGTTCACGATTGCAGGAGAGAAAGAACAGACAGATAAAGAAGAGGAAACGCCTGGAGGTCTACCTGCATCACTCGCGAGTTATTAACTAAAATACTGAGGTGCCGTAATGCAGCGAATACTGATTGGTATTCTATCAACCTTTCTAAAGCGCCGAGGCCGTTCCCTCAGACTTATCCACATATCCATGCACCCCTACTTTCGTGCGCACCTGGTGCATGATCACATTTCTCTCAGCCTCTCTACGCCGTGCATTTTTCCAAATACGGCAGAAAGGGACCACCCCCAAGCCATCGAAACACCGCACTCAACTTGGGAACATAAGAATAGCTGCCTCCGTATCAGCACGCTATATGCTGCACTGTCACTTCCGTTCAGTTCAATACAGCAGAAAATATACGCCACGTACTTCTTGCGCAACATTAGCATGCATGCGGGGCAGTCAGCCGGACGGCAAGCATCTAGGTGATGCAAAATATCTGAAAGTGACGAGTGGAATGGTTGAGGTGTAGGGATAAATACAGGAGAAGAGCGGGTGCAAAGGGAGTAAACTGCATCAAAAGAGGAGGCGGCGGGAGCGTGCTCTCCGAGATGCAATCGGGGCGCGAAGGAATGCCCATCGCACCAAAATGCCTCCTTTCAGATCCGCGAGAATTACAGAAGCGGCGCCGATGGTAATGCGCCAGACGGCGGACTGCTGCCGCCTAACGTGGCCCGCGTTTTCCTTTGTGCGTCGATTCCCTCGACTTCTCCGTCCCGTACGTGCTCGCCATTTTCTCCGCCGACATCGCCGCTCTTCGTCACCCGAAAGCCCAGCAGCGTAACGGCGTTCCGCGTCCGAGGAAGACGGAGGGATTAGAGATACTGCGCTATTGCGCTCGGAAGGGAAATAATTGTGACAAAGGACGCTGCGGTGGGTCGCGTTGTCCTGGCGGCGTGAGGACTCTCTCTCTCTCACTCTTTTTGCACGGCGAGGAAATGGTGGGCGACTCCGATCGAGTCAGTGTCCTGTGCTCCGGGGGCCCGGATAGTTTCTCGAAAGGCAGCCGAAATGGCCGGCAGTCGTCGGTGGCTGAGGGTTGACCCCGATTGCCCGTTTCGAGAGCGCTACACCCCCTACCTTTTCTACCTTCCCTGCGTCCCCCCCACTTCTGTGCCTCGAACCGAACCGGAGGGAACTCTGCATCCAGGATCCTCATGACGACTCATGGCTTATTCTGTCTGCTGTAGATGGGTTCTCCGGAGCGTGATCAAAGGTCATTGATTCAGCTCATCACTGACGCCCGCTAGCCGCTAAGAGCGGGTGGAGGGTGACTTAGCAAAGGTGATTTTTTCTTGTTAGCACTTGCCGCATTTTGCCGCGGCTGAAGCCAGCGCGGTTTTAGCATCGGGCCTTTGTCCACCGCTCTGACTTCGCGCCTCCGAAACCTCCCTGAGCCCCCATGCTCGGAACGAACGGATCGCGAAGCAGCGTCTTGGTGCGCCTCCATCCATGAGCATAGAGTGCCACTGTGGTCTCCTCGAGTATGCTGTACTCCAAGCCACTTATATTCCCTAAGGTGCCACCTTGTGGACTTACTCGTATGTTGCGCCTTTCCTTTCCCTAGCGGCTTTCCCCAGGGGTTTTCTTTATCTACCTTTTGTCAAATGAAACGATCAGAAGGCATGAAGCACTGGACCGATCGCGGAGGCACTTTGGTAGGTTAGAGTGGGCCAATACCACGGAGAGTGTGCGAACCAGAACTTGAGACGCGTGACAATCTTTAAGTAAGTTTGACCTATTCCGAGTGGTGCTAGTAAAACACATCGTGCTAAATGAAAGGAACTAGAGGAGTAAGCCTGGCCACAGCCTTGGCAACAAAATATTAAAAAAAAACGACAGAAGAAAAAAAAAAACAAGACGGTGTAAAAGATGAAGGAAGAGAAACAATTAATTAAGAGGACAGTGGACAATGTCAAGCAGGAAACATGAGAACGAGAATCATTCTTCTTTTTTCTAGGGTGTCTCGTGCGACCAAAACTACGATTTCGTTATGAGGCACGCCATAGGGGAGGATGCCGGGGTAACCTTGACCCCCTGGGGTTCTTTAACGTGCACTGAATGTATTGTTAAGTATTGAAGAGGACATAATCGTAGTCAATCTTAGGCGATAAAGAAAGGTGCATATGCAGACGCGTGCTATGAAACAACCTTTCTTTTTGATATAAAATACGTATTTATAATTTCAGTTCTCGTTTATGCCGAAATCAAGCTCTCAAAAGGTGTACAATATCCTGCCGGTGATTTATCTACTGATTTAGCAAAGGCCATTTTAACTTTGCTAACTAATAAATCCTACGAGATACCACACCAGGACCATCGGTTCAGCAAAAAAGTACGAGCTTCATTTTAGCGACGATGAACGCGCACTCGCTATAGCAGTGCAATAGACTGAACATCAGCCAGATATTGGGCCTTCTCTCAACGAAATGGCTGCCATTAACCCTTCGAGGAGGCTTGTAATGCCAATAGATGGTTGTATTTACTCTGCTTGTACTCGTTACTGCCAACTAAAGCAAACAACGTGCATGGCTGCACGGAGGAACGACGGCGTTTCGTGATGTTCCCACTAAGCAGACTGATTAGCTGGCAGCGTTGGAGCAGCAAAATGTGTTCCTGTAATAGAATAATTGATCTCCGCACGATGGGTACAACAGAGTTCGCTGTCTGTGCGTGGGCTCAGATTGCGAGGCCCAGCGATTTTGAAGTAGCAGTACTATTCGCTGAACTCTACCATGAGGGGCGGCTCCCCTGTAAGCAGTCACGCTAGTCATAACATGAAGCTAGACCCGCCTAAACAACAAGAAATGTCGAATGTTATTCCGTTTTTTTTTAATACATAGCATACTTTTTTTTCATATGCTGTGCTGTACACTCACCTCTTCTTTATTAAAAAACAAGAATCAGTAAAAAAAACTGCCTTTTCAAATGATGCGGTCATTGAACTCATTGGCGTGCATTACTGATCTGCGGTGGCGTCGCACAGATAGTTCTTGAGCACGCATTTGAAATCGATTGATATACGGCCATGCGTCATTTCCAGCCTCTGAAAAGCAAGTAAAAAAGAAAGAAAATACAATGCGCTGCAAAAAACGTATTTCCTTGTTTCGTGCAGTGCTTCACGTATGTAAGGTTCACTCAAATGTATCTCCACAAACAATATCGGCATGTTAGCCAGAGAGAGCCCAGACACCACTACAGTCACTCTTACGCTGACGCATGAGCGTGATTTCAGGACAACGAGCATTCCCGCTGAAAATGGCTTGACTCGTAACGTCGACTCGTCAGAACTAAGAAGGTGCATTATATCAACAGCAAAACGGAAAGGGGGCTAAAAAAATTTCCCTAGCTTGCACTGGAGGCGTAATGCTGAAGTGACAGTGGAGCTGATGTGCACCTAGCTAGTCCTGGCTTTTGGGCTACGCAAAGCACTACCAAGTCATCCCCAGATATTCCAGATATTCCAGGAATTTATAGATAATTTATTGATTATCGATTAGCTATTGATTGGCAATCGATTCGCTATCGCAAGGTATTGGCTTCGTATTGGGGCTATGCTAAGCACTACCTAGTGATCCCTAGCATTTCCCGGAATTTATGGATTATTTGTCGATGATCGATTAGCTATTGATAGGCTATATATTGACTATCGCGAGGTATTGGCCACGTATTTGGGCTAGGCTAAGCACTACCATGTCATCCCCAGCATTTTCCGGAATTTATTGATTACTGATTCATTTTCAATCAGGTATTGATTGGCTATCGATTGGCTACTGCAAGGTATAGGCCACGTATTTGCGCTACACTAAGCATTACCAAGTCATCCGCAGCATTTTCCGGAATTTGTTGATTATTAATCGATTGTCGATTAGCTGTTGATTGGCTATCGATTAGCTATCGATGACTGATAAGCTTAGGTAGTCCCAACCGTGCTTAGCTATATGTAGCCAGGCTCAGCTTCGCTAGTTCACAGGGGCATATTCCATTGCGCTTGGACATTTATTCACTACCGCCAGGATCGGCCCACATTTTCTGTTCGCAAATCACGGACTAACGGCCGGCTTAAACAGCTCCGCTGTTAAAAGACAGGAACTTCCTGTGCATCTATGCTTGCATAGCAGTCAGAGACGCTGAGGCGAGTGTTCGTCTCATTTTTTTTGTCGTTTATAGGCTGGCGGTTAGGATCACTGGCTTCCGTGTCATATTGTGGAGAATACATACTTTTCCGCCCTACGACACAATTGTGACTCCGAACTTTGGCTTGGCATGTCGCGCGCACAGAACAACTACACAGAACTAAACAGACGAAGCTTATAACAAAGAATCTTCTCTCAATAGCAGTCCTTTGGCGAAGAGTGAGAACAGCTAAGCTTTCTTGACAAACATGTCTCTCAGCTCTGATATTACTTCTCTTAATTTTGGTCACCCCCAAATTGTCTGAAACCTTTACATACATATAGAGGATGCGATTCCGATATGGCCGACGTTGCAGAAGGGGGCCCCAGCACAGATATAAGCAGAAAATGTGACCTGCCTCCACGCAATCCTGCAACCGATTTTATATAACACCTCTAGGCACCAATGAATGTGGCTCGTGGAGAAAAATGTGGTCCAGACTGAGGCAGCGCGACACAGGCGACGCGGTAATAAAAGGTGCGGAGATAGGCGGCATACAAACGTACTTGTACAACCGGGGCCGAATTCGTGACGCCTTTCTTCGTTAATGCTTTTTAGTGGTTAGTGGCCGGCTTCGCTAATGATAAGTCCCACATCAGGACTGGCTGGAATTTGCTTTTGCGAACATTTCTAGCATAAGAGCTTTTTGAGTATACAGGCCCTGAAGAGAGAGCAGGAATTCTGGAACAGAGCGACACAAATAAGTTTAGGAAAATCATCGGCAGCTTCGCCCGAAGGGGGAAGCACTGACCGGATAGCCAGGATTAGTGTTGTGCTTGAACTCCTAGGATGGTGTTCTAAGCGTAGTTCTAACCATAATCGGGACGACGTGTTGGCGCCACGCAGCGCGCAAGTCAGCGCCTGCTGGGCAGAAGGAAGAAATGGCGAAGAGGCGTCTCGGAACACTGGCGTCATGAGCGCCGCCAGGGTCGTTGCAGGCGTCGCACCTCTACGCTAGACTTGATGAGAGCGACTGGAAGCAGTCGGCATTCGTCAGCGTCAAGTGAAACATTACCTAACGCTAGCGTAACATTTACTGCTCAGACCAGAGCATACACACGGCCCCTCAGCAGGAACGCTACTGTGCTTATATTAGAGTCTTTCTATGTTTCACTGATTCGTCCGTCAGCGCGGAAAACGCACTGCAGCAAAACGAAATTAAACAATGGAACTATCTGCGCATCTGCGCACACAATAGAACAACGGCGCAGGACATACTGATCGTAGAACACTACAGTTTACATTTACAGTTGTGGCGATAAGAACAATAGGAACTGCAACGCTTAGCTACACAGAAGAACTGTATATATTTGCATTGCATTACGCTCGTCACACAATACATTCCCGGCCGTCACTATGGATAGGCTGTGGGTGCAGCGCACGGTAGACGTACACGTGAACGTATCGGCGGAGCGATTGTGCCCGTTAGGCCGATCCCATGTATCGGCAACGTCAGAGCCTCTGACCGTCTACCACAGCGATCACAAGAGAGTCGTGCCTGAAAGTGTGAGTGTGTGCGCGTAATCAACGGCTACATAATCTAAAATAAAGGCTATGCAACTTGACGAAATGTGTCTTCATTCAACTTCAACGTTCAAAAATACAATCCTAAACAAGCAATAATATCACATATGCATCGCATCGTGCTGCTCAGCCTTTCTTGGGTTCGTTGCGTGGTCGTTGGCTTTCGACTTTGACTTTGATTCAGTTTGCATGGGAGAAAGCTTCGCGTTCAACCATCTTTCTTTAATAAAGGAGCTTTGATTTTGTGTGCGCTCATCTCTACAGCAGAAGGCAGGATGCAGCACTTGCTGCGCCGCCGAAGCGATTCAGTGGTGCGTTCACTTCGCTTGGCCGTCGTTGCAGGTCAATGCACTACGCGCATCAGAAGATACTGTAATCATCGCAGCAATCTCTGTCAGCGGGACAGCACTACAACGCCTGCGGGGGCAACGACGGTGCGAATGCGCCTCCGGCGTCTGTATTATTATTCCGATAGCAACTATATGGACACTCCAAGCGCATTTATACCGTCGCCGTCGTCATCGCCATGACATTCCCTATAAGTCCAAGGGCGATAACACCATTGCCGCGCGCCGTATGCTGTATGTGCTAGTGAAAGCGCGCGAGGGAAGCCAACGATCGCTGGTCAATCTGGCGCGCGCAAGAGAGGGAAGCTGACAGGAAACACGCCGTCTTCCGTCGCGCGAAAGGCCGTGGGGAAACTTGAGGGGTGGAGTGGGGTGGGGGCAGTGTTGTTCTTCGGCAGCAACTGGGTATTTCGCGACCACGCGCATGGGGTACCGACGATCGCGGATCAATCTCGCGCGCGCAAGGAGGGAAGTGGGTAGGCAGAGCGGGAGGAAGGGGAGGGGGGCTCCGTTCTACTCCCGCATCAACTGTGTACTTTGGACAGCCGCGCGCCTTATCTTGAAAGCGATCTGCAGGTGGATCATGCCTTTGTGCGTGCGGTGTTCTCGTCGCTCAGTTTGCGTTGTAGCGATGTACAGCATGAAGGTCGTCGCTCGCTACTGCTGCCACGCTTCCTGACGCCGGTGTTTTGACAGCGAGTGTCCGCGGTCATCGAGTGTGATGTGTTCACGTTTGCGTATGTGCGCTGACACCATGCTTGTTAATCTAGTTAGCAAGCGAATATTTCCAAGTTTATACCGCGCATAAAACTATTATTATTACTTCGAATAGCTGTCTGGTAATTTGATATCGCAATCAATTGCTGTGCCTTTCGGACGAAACTGCGGCTTTTGCTATCGCATTCAATCGAGTAATGACGTCAGCCTTATTAGGCGAATTTTAATGAGATAATATTTGCGAGAATGAAAAGCTGAAGCACCAGAATAAGTGGCACCCTTGAACGATAAAATACAAATTGAGAAAAAAAATGCGTTCAGACGTCCCCATCGCACGCACAAACACATTTAGGCATAACTGAAAGATTTTGGTGTGTGAAAAAATACAGAGGTTAAAGAAAATGTGTCCATGTTTACAAAGCTGGAAACCGGGATTGTGTAGCTTGTCGGCGTGCACAAACTCCGACAAGACCGCCCTATTTGCCAATCTTGCCACCCTTTTTTGAACATTTGCAAGTTTGCCATCGCGGACTTACCCACCAAGAAATGCTGGGATGGTGTGCATGAAATGACGAGTCGTAAACGAGTCCCACTAGGTCAGAAGAAAATAAAATACATTGTCTGTTAATATGTAAAGGCAATGCTTAATCGCATAAATCGGCGGTGTTTTCTCTCGAGATATTTTTACAGCGAAGCTGTAAAATACCTCGAGATATTTACAGCTCAGTCTCCGATGGTCGTGTCCGTGTGTAGAAAAAAAAAAACTCTCATTGGCCGTATGCTCTTTGTGCGAGTGAAAGCGTGAGAGGGACGCGCGCTTTCACCCATGAGCAAGGATTGCGCATTTAAAAATCGAGGTGAGGCAACTTGCGTAACAATCAACCTTCATAATCATCATCATCATCGTCGTCGTCGTCATCATCATCATCGTCAGCCTATATTTATGTCCACTGCAGGACAAAGGCCTCTCCCTGCGATCTCCAATTGCCCCTGTCTTGCGTTAGCTGATTCCAAATTGCGTCTTCGTCACCTTCGTAGTTGTCTGCCGTCCTCGACTGCGCTTCCCTTCTCTTGGTATCTATTCTGTAACTAATGGTCCACCGGTTATCCATCCTGCGCGTTACATGGCCTGCCCAGCTCCATTTTTTTTCTTTTAGTGTTCATTAGAATATTGAATATCCCAGTTTGTCATCTGATCCACACCACTCTCTTCCTGTCTCTTAACGTTAGTCCTAAGATTTTTCGTTCCATCGCTCCTTGTGCGGTCCTTAACTTGCTCTCGAGCTTCTTTGTTAACCTACAAGTTTCTGCCCAGTATGTTAGCGCTGGTAGAATGCAACGATTGTACACTTTTCTTTTGAACGACAGTGGTAAGCTCCCAGTCAGGATTTGGCAATGCCGGCCGTATGCACTCCCACCCATATTGAGTCTTCTGTAAATTTCCTTCTCTTGATCAGGGTCCGCTGTGACTAACTGATAAACGTACCCCTTTACAGACTCTAGAGGCTGACTGGCGTTTCTGAATTCTTGTTCCCTTGCCAGGCTATTAAACATTATGTTTGTCTTGTGCATAATAACCTTCAACCCCACTCTTACACTTTCTCGGTTAAGGTCCTCAAACATTTGCTGCAATTCGCCCTCATTGTTGCTGAATAGGCCAATGTCATCTGCGAACCGAAGGTTGCTGAGATATTCGCTGTTTATCCTCATTCCTAAGCCTTCCCTGTCTAAGAGCTTGAATACGTCTAAGCATGCCGTGAATAGCAGTGGAGAGATTGCGTCTCCTTGCCTGAACCCTTTATTGATAGGAAATTTTCTCTACTCTTCTGCTGTTAAATCTTTGTAGATATTTGTCAAGGTATTCACGTATGCCTCCTGTACTCCGTCATTACGCAACGCATCTATGCCTGCTGGTATCTCTACTGAATCAAATGCCTTTTCATAATCTATGAAAGCCATATAGAGGGGTTTATTGTACTCCGCATATTTCTCGATTACCTGATTGATGACATGGATATGATCCATCGTAGAATATCCCTTCCTGAAGCCAGCGTGTTCTCTTAGTCGGCTGAAGTCAAGTGTTGCCCTGATTCTATTGAGAATTATCTTGGTGGACGTTTTATACCATACTGAAAGCAGGCTAATCGGCCTATAATTTCTCAATTCTCTAACGTTACCCTTTTTGTGCATTAGTATAATGTTGGCATTCGTCCAGTTCTCTAGTACACTAGAAGTCGTGAGGCATTGCGTATAAAGGGCCGCAAGCTTTTCAAGCATGATATCTCCTGGAGAAGATGGAATAACAGCCGACATTATCGGCTGTTATTCCATCTTCTCCAGCCGCTTCTCCCCGGGTCATGTCTTGCAAGGTTCTTCTAACTTCATCGCGTGTTACAGAAGGAGCCTCTGTATCCCGCTCATCACTACTTCGAATGAAAGTAGCTTGGCTGCTCTTGGTACGGGGATCTTGATATATACAGTGATAAACACTTACCAGCACATACAGCCACGCACGTACACGTATACACTAAAGAGATACTTACAGTTTCACGAAGGCTCATAGACCGCAAGAACGTCAGCAGCGCTTGTGTGGCGGGGAACGCACAGATGGTGCTTTACCATGGGCCAAGAATATGCTGCAGTTCCAAGCTCGATTGCATTTGCAGGTGAAATGCCGCCTTCAAAGAGTGTCCCTCTGACGCATAGCGGCAGCAGTCGCACAGAACATGTTGCGGGTCTTCAGGCGCGTTACATTCAAAACACATTGGCGAGTCCGTCAGTTGAATCTTGCACTTGAAGTAGTTTGTGTAGGTCACGTTGAGTCTGATGTGGTGTAGGCATGTTTGGTCTTGTCTATTGAGGTCTCGCGGCATGTAAAAGTCACACGATGGCTCGATTTTTATAGGGGTCCATACTGATGGCCTTGCATCTGTCCAGAGGGATTCCTGGAAACGTCAATCGTGTGCAGATACCAGTGTAGCCGCGTCTTTTCTGGAGAAAGATACCTGGGCTGTTTCTCTTGAAGTGCCATGTCCAGCTTTGGCATCATGGTCAGCCTGGACATTGTCTTGTATTCCGCAGTGGGCTGGTAACCACTGCTGCACAATACTCTGATTCTGTTCGCAGGCTTTATTGCACAGGCGTCTGATGTCCATGACGAGTTGTTCCTGCGTGCGTGGCGACTTCAGGCACTGCAGTACCGCTCTTGAGTCGCTGAAGATGACCCAAGACTCAGCTGCCTGGTCTATGGCGTAAATAAAGTGATGCGTGTATCTAGCTCAGTGGCTGTCACTGAAGGGCGGCGACTGAGATAGGCAGAGATGGCAACACTCGCTGACGGAATCCACACACCAATGGCAGATGATGTAGACGTAACGGAGTCATCAGTGTCAGTATGACGGTGAGCCCTGTACCTGGTCTTAATATGCTTTAGAGCAAATATGACAGTGCTGGACCAGGAGCATTTCTCTTGCTCTAGAACCCAGACACGAAAGTGACGATTGACCTCGAAGAAAATGTCCACGGTGGTTCCGTCGGCATAGAAGGGCCTGGATAATTCGCCAGGAGCAAGCTCCGCACTACAGGACTGCTGCCTGCAGCAAGTGGATGACCCGGCACTCTGGCAGCAAAAGCTCATGTGGACTCGAAGAAATCACTGCTGCAGAAGCACTGGAGCCGATGTCTAGACGTCTGTTTTCTGCAAGGGTTCCTACACTTGATGTGCTTTTCGGTAGGCCGAGGCACATCCTCAGGGCTTTTGCTTGCAAACCAGTGCTTTTATGATGGTTTGGGAAACGCCATGTAGCATAGGAAGGTTCTATCGTAGGTAACCTTCACGGAGAGCCATATACGTGCATATTAGAGCATTTGCGGAGAAGCCCTTAGTGTTGCTTGATAGCATACGAAAGATGCTACCTAATGACCAATTTTTTTTTCTTTTAATGTTCGAGCATGGGGCACCCATGCAATTAGTCTGTCGATTCTCACACCCAGGAACTTGTGACTCGACGCATACCGAATGAGAGAGTGCGCAACCTTTAACGTGTATGTAGCGCGAGACATCACGCCTAGTGAAAGCAATGGCGGCACATTTTTCCGGTGGCATCGTTAGACCTCGTGCCAATAGAAATTTTTCAATTCGATCGATTGCTTTCCGCAATCTTGCTCGTAGGACACGTCTCTTGTGACCCCAGCTCCATATAGAGATGTCATCTGCATATAAAGAGATTTTATCTGATGTGGGAATGCACTTTTCCAGTCCAATAAGACAGTTGTTAAATATGGTCGGGCTTAAAACGCTCGAAAAAGGTACTGTACCAGCTTTGGCAGATTTGAATATTCTGTTCGGTATAAATTTAACGTTACTTTTCACACCCAACAATCTTCAGCTAGACCTCAAACAAGCAAAACGCTTAACTGCTGAGAATATTTTTTCCCTGTTGAAACTTGCCCGGAAGCATCACAGTTTACTCAAAAGCAGCAGCAAAAACAACTTGACTCTCCAGCCGAGGAGACCTCGGTGTCTAGCGAAATTGCGTTGCAACCCGTAAATGAAAGGGAAAATACACTTAGCGTTCAATTTTCTCTACTCGTTTTGAACACGACACAAGCAGGAACAAAACGAAGGAGAGCAGAGTAATAAAAAAAACAACACAGAAAAGACCAAGTATATTTGCAGTAAGTCAAAATGGAACGGTACAGGCTATGGATATAGTTAGTAGAAAGGAAACAAAAAGGGCGAGAAGAGCAGAGATGGATGCAGAAGGAAACGGCACTCCGGGAAGATGCACATGAAAGCAATACCACTAAGTTGTAGAATCCCATTTCTTTCGTTTCTCGCCGTCGTTGTGACATGCATAATATTGTTATTTCTGTAAGGATATATGTGGTTATTTCACGATTTGTCTAAACAACATCGGTCTTGATGGCGCAGCAAGCAAGGTGGCGAAAATGAAGGAGAGAGAGTGTGTGTGTCGTTGAAAGGGAAGCAGTCGAGACTCTATGGTTGTAGAAACATCAACGCCCACTAATAGAAAAATCCATCCGAAGCCAGTCTCACGCGATGTGGCTGAGGTGAACTAATGAACCTTCGGACCAGGCCTTACTCTTCACAAGAGAACAACGTCACTGAACCTGCGATAATCGATTTCACAGCACTCATGCCCAGCACTAGCACCTATACACATTATATTCTATATACACGCATGCCAGGAAACAAGGTGGAGAAAAACAGTGAGGAAGAGCCGCATACAGGAAAACAAAGAAGATGAAGGCGCTATATAAGCCAATGTCGCCGATGAGTTCTCGTCCGTGGGTGTTCCCCCAATGTTGGCCGTGCTCGTTCGGGTTCGGGTCGATTGACCGGACCCCAAACACGCCAAGGGGCAGGTGTCCTCTTGCAGCGCTCATCTTTCTTTCCCGCGTGGTCCATGACCAGCGGTGCCGTCATGTTGACGCAGCGGGGACTACGTCAAAATGACGGGGGTTGTGTTACACGACCGACACGCATGACTACCGAGACATTCCGTGCGTACCCGATCGGCAACGTTAGCGGCAGACGTGCGATACAGCGCATCGATCGCGGCCGTGGCGGTTGCTGCTGCCTAGAGCTGCGGAGACGACGCCACCGCCGAGCACGGGTCATTACGATGAGCGCATAACGGGAATCCACAATGCGAATCCCTCTCCCACTGCACACACACTGAGTCCCGTTGAACCTAGCTGTCTGCCCAAAAGAAGGCTCACGCGAGGCCCATACTAACACGGCACAAGCACCGGGAGCCCCCGGGCGATTCTTCTGTCCCGTTCTCATAGTGACCGCCATTATGCGTACCGCGGCCCCGAAACCATCCCGCGCCAACCCCTTGCCCACCCTGAAGCCACTCGAGGAGCACGTCAGGAGCGCATGCCGCCGTTTCCCTTTCATTATATTCGCGGCGGTGCGCGTGGCTTTATGGTTTCGCAGCGCTTATCGCGTGCTTGTTCATGTCGGCCGCTGTCCCGAAAGCGGCCGTCGAAACGGCTTCACTTCCTACATTCGGAGAGGGGAACAGCCTGGCCCGCGGTCCAACAATCGTCTCGTCCCGCTCGTTCCATTTTGCGCAACCTGGCCTCTCTACGGCGACCGCTCACGCATGATCCTGTGCTTTGTTTTCTAGTGGCCAACTCTCGCTACGCGCGTCATATGCATTCGGTTTCGTTCTTTTTCCTACCACTCGCGAGGTGCTGAAAGGGGAATTGTATCCCGAACAAGGGATGGGAGAGGGCACAGTGAATAAAGCATGCTCCATAAAGGGGTTACGACGACGAATAGCACTTGCTGCTCCCAGGCAGACGGAACCTTTTCGTGACTCAGTCGACTATCCTCCGTCCTGCGTGCATTGCGTAGGTTCTCAGCTAGCTCGAAATGACCATTCGTTCTGCGTTTCTCTTTGCGCACGCTTACTGTCTATCATCTTTATCCTGTTCTTTCTTTTCTCCTGTTACGCGTAAGCTCTTGACCCGCTATTCTGCGACAGGACTTTTCGCAACGCAATGCGGACACCCGACAGTCAGTGTCGCGCCTCCCTGCCTTCCTGCCTTCCTACCTCATTCCCTGCAGCATTTATTTCATGGTTTAGGCATTTTTGTTTTGTATCTCTTCAATGTCGCAGCATGTGAAGTGCACGATGGACGGCCAGGGACGGCAGTGTGCTTTCGTCAGTGCACTCCTCCTGATGTCTCGCTTCTCTCAACAATAAAACCCGGCCACTCGTGAAATCTCACTATAAAACCAGCTCTCCAGCTTACAGCACCAACAAGATAGCGGGCCATTAAACACGTAGTAACGCAAGCTGAACTGGATTCGCAACCGCGTTCACAGTAAACTTCTAGTCAGGGCTTCCTTTTTGGCAAAATTAAGTGGCCACGGTGGAAATGCTCGTATTGCAGTCCTTCCTCCACATCTGTCCTTCGTCTGGCTGCAGGCATGTTCAGTAATGGCTCCTTCATTACATGGACGTCACTAAAACGCCTCGCTAATTTTTATACGTCAAGCAAACATTCACTGCGCGACAAGTCGGACAAAACGCAAATGTCACGCCCACTACACTTATTACAGATTGACAATCTGCTCTACAAAGCCTAGGCGACTTGGACATGGACATGTAACGCCGACGTCACCCGCCGCTGTTTTATAGCGGCACTGCAAGGTTTACATCAGCAGGCAGCTGACGGGATTCTGCGGTAACCAGCACGATGGAAACAGTCTACAACCTTTACTAAATTTAATTGTGCTGGCAAGGACGAGGAGGAACAAACTTTTATTTAAACCAGCAGTTTAGTTGGCTGGGCCTAGGCCTCCCACGTGGGGACATCGAGGTCTTGCCTCTTCGCCGCTCGCAGGCTTGCTGGGTAGCCCAGAGTTGGTCGTCGAGTTGGGAGCTGCGTAGGGCGGCGTGCCATCTCGACGAGAGGGTCACGGTATTATTTGTCGGATATTGGTTTTTACATTCCCATAGGATGTGGGGAAGCGATGCTGCCTCAGTCTTACAGATCTTGCAAATGTTACTAGGGTAGGTGTCCGGGTAGATCCTGTGGTTACGTGTTTGTGAGGGGTACGTGTTTGTCTGTAACAGGCGAAGGGTGGTTGCCTGTGCTCTGTTTAGCCTGTGATGAGGGATCGGGAAGGTTCTTCTGTTGAGATAGAATGATTTCGTGAGGTCGTTGTAGCTGGTGAGGCGATCGCGTTCCGCGGGTGCACCTGCGCTGTCTCCGGCACGGTTGACAAGGCCTCGTGCTACGGAGTGAGCGACCTCGTTGAGGTTGGTGAGGTGCGGATGTACGGCGCCAGCGTGCGCTGGGAACCTGTCGAGAGTGATTTTCAAGTGAGTGATGGGCTTGGTTTAGGATGCGTAGCGCTTATTTTGAAATACGACCTTTGATGTAATTGCTGATTGCCGTGAGGGAATCGCTCACGATGGTATGGCAGTCCGGATCAAGGGTGGCCAGGGCGATGGCCACTTCCTCGGCCGTCTCGGCGTTTTGGGTTACGATGCTGGCGGCATGTTTGAGCGAGCCGCTTACTGTGGTAGCCGTGGCGAAGCGGTGCCTGTCTTGATATTCAGCTGCGTCGACGAAGGTGACGCCCGTGGTGTCGCCATAGGCTTTAATGAGGGAGGCAGCCCTTGCCTTCCCACGTTCTTTATTGTAGTCCGGATGCATGTTTTCGGGAATAGGGTTGGCATGTAGCCAAGTCTGTACGTCGCGTGGAATTGGGTATTTGTCTCCATGTTAACGGTGGTTAGAATGTGCCGTTAGAATGTGTTTAGAATCTGTTTAGAATGTGTTAGAATGTGTTAGAATGTGTTTAGTTAGAATGTGCCGTCCCGTTTCTGTGAGGGTGAGACGTTCCAGATGAGACCGACGCTGTGCTTCGATTAATTCGTCTAGAGTGTTATGGAGTCCTAATTGGAGTAGAAGTTCAGTGCTGGTGTTGTTTGGACAGTCCTAAGGCTAGCTTGAAGGCGCCGCGTATAATGATGTCCAATTTAGTCTTTTCTGATTTGTACCAATTATGGATGGCGGCGACGTATCTGATGTGACAGATGACGAACGACTGAACAAGGCGAACGACGCTTTCTTCCTTCATGCCCTGTCGCCGGTTGGTCACCCGTTTCAGCAGCCGCGATGTATTGGCCGTCTGTCGGAGGATCTTGGATATAGCCGTTGAATTTGCGCCGATTGGCTTCGATGGTCATGCCGAGAACCCGGATAGTGGAGACCACAGGGTATGGTTCCACCATCCCTCATGTGGAGTTGGATTTCCTCGTAGCGGCGTTTATGCGTAGATTGTATACTAGTGGTGGGCGTCCACGGAGCGTGGGGCGGTATAAGAGGAACTCTGACTTGTCGGGGGAACATCGGAGTCCCGTGCCTTCAAGATAATTTTCGACGGCATCGATGGCTTCATGCAGAGCGGTTTCAATTTGTCCATCGCTGCCCGTAGTGGTCCAGATGGTAATGTCGTCGGCATAGATGGTGTGTTCTATGCCGTCGAGCTTCTGTAGTTCCTGTGCTAATCCGAGCATGACTAAATTGAACAGCATTGGGGAAATGACAGAGCCTTGTGGGGTTCCCGCGCATCCGAGAGTGAATTTCTCCGATTGAATATCTCCAACCGAGAGGAACGCCCTTCGGTTGGATAGAAAGTCTCGTACGTATAGTTGTAGGTGCGCTCGCAGAGGTTTAGTAGGGAGATGCGTTCGAGGATAGTAGAGTGCGCGACACTATCGAAGGCGCGCTCGATATCGAGGCCCAAGATCGCCTTCGTGTGTCGGGATTTGTCGTCGAGGATTTGATGCTTAAGTTGGAGCATGGCGTCCTGGGCTGAGAGATGAGCTCTAAAGCCGATGATTGAGTACGGGTATGCGGACGTATCTTCGAGGTGACAGTTTGTGCGGGTAAGGAGTGCATGCTCCATAACCTTGCCGACGCACGAGGTTAACGAGATGGAGCGGAGATTGGCAAGGCTAGATGGCTTGACAGGTTTTGGAATTAGAATTACCTTGGCCGTTTTCCATGATGGGGGAATGGACCCTTGGCGCCAGCAGTCGTTTATGTACTCGGTGAGCTGTTCCACCGAGGGGTCGTCTAGGTTTCTCAGAGCTTTGTTGTTGACGCCGTCCGGACCTGGGGCTGAACGGCTGTTCAATTTTCGCAGAGCAGCGTGTACCTCGACCACGCTGAAGTCCTCATCGAGGGCTGAGTTCGAGGACCCCGTGTACGGGCCGTGAGATTTTCTTTTGTTCGTAGCTGTGCTTCGGGTTATTCTTCAATCATGTTGTGCAGACCAAGCGCCAGTAGCTTGTCGTTTGAAGTATTCCAAGGTAATCTTAGAGCAGTCTTGTAGGCCATTCTTATTATTTGGCTTGCTTTTTCTTTCTCTTCCCTGTTCATATTATGATAGGGGAGTGAGTATGTGATGCGACTGACGACGAGACTTCTTACTAGTCGGAGGGTATCTTGTTCTCGCATCCCCGTATACGATTGTTTGTTATACGGGCGATCATGCGTGAGATCTGTTGAACTGCTGATTTGAGGGTATTTAGTGTATGCAGGCATCTCTGATTAGCTTCCAGCCGCATACCAAGTATTCTTATGGTATCTTTCTCTTGAATAATTTTTGCTTCTAGCTTGACTTACAGCTTTAGACTGTGGTCCGTCCTTAGTGATTTTCTCTTTGTGAAGCGGATAAGTTCCAACTTTTCCGCTGAGTATTGGAGTCCCCGTAGTCTCGTGTACCCTTGTATTGTGCTAGCTGCCTGTTGTAGTCTATCTTCTTTCTCCGCTAGGCTACCTATAGTTGCTCATACGGTTATGTCGTCGGCATATATCGTATGTTGTAGACCGGCGATTTCTTTGAGTTGCTTTGCAAGGCCTATCATGGCAACGTTGAAAAGTTCATGTGGGTGAAATTACCGGCCCTTGTGGTGTTCCTTTGTTTGGTGGCCGAATGGTGTCGGATTCATAATCCTCCATCTTGATTATTGCAGTTCTCTGATTAAGGAAACTCTGGATGTATTGAAATATTCTCTGTCCACAGTTATTTTCCTCCAGCCCTTCAAGTATTCCTTTATGACTGATGTTATCGAAGGCTCCTTTTATGTCAACGGCCATGATGACATTTTCCCACACCTTTGAGACGTTCGTTAGTATTTCTTCTTTTAAGAGTAGCAGGATATCTTGCGCTGAAAGGTGTGGGCGAAAGCCAAACATTGTGTTGGGCATCAGTTCGTTGTACTCAAGATGATTTAGGAGCCTGGCGTTAACTAGTCTTTCAAAAATGTTTCCTAAGCAGGAAGTAAGCGAGATCGGTCTCAGGTTCTCGATGCCCAGCTTTTTTCCTGGTTTAGGCACCATGACCACACTTGCGTGTTTCCATTGTTGTGGCACAGTGCCTCCAAGCCAATGTTTGTTAATGTATTTTGTGAGAGCTACAATGGCTTCGTAATTTAGGTTTCTGATCATAACGTTAGTGATTCGATCTGCACCCGCACCCGACGAAATAAGCAAAGTAGCATAGACAAGGAAAAGCAAAAAATCTAAGTACTGCGGCTGGTGACTTCTTGAATTAGTGACAGAGTACGAAATTTGTTTTGCTTCAGAGAGCTGAGCGACGACTGCGGCTTACTGAGTCAGCGTTGGCTCTTTGGGATTAGCAAGCAGCACAAGAGCATGGCAATGTGTATCGGCGGGGATTGAAGCCCGCTCCCTTCGCACGAGGGGGCATGAGGGGGTCATTGCAGTTGGAGCCCATCTGGGTCTCTCCATGACTGTGGTTCCCCAAAGGAAATGCACGAACCACAAAGAAAAAGAAACATCACGGCTATGATTCGCTAAAGTGAGGGGCGCTAATGCCGACGACTGTTTGCTTTAGGAAGTGCCTGGTAATGACGTTTCCAAGTGTCTGCTGTTGTTGTAGCTAGGTCTTCTGGTGCAAGTGTAACGGAGTACAACGTAATATATAAGGAGGGCGGGATACTATCGTGAGTGACAACTGGAAGACCGTTCAACAGAGTTTTATTCCACAATTCTTGTTTGATTTTTTTCCGTTAACTATTTGTGGTTCTGTTGTATATTTTGGATATATATATATATATATATATATATATATATATATATATATACTTGAATTACCAAGCTATGTCGCCAGAGCAAGAAGTAGGAAACAGCAGGTTTATCCAATGTTCAAAGTATTCGGCCCTGACCCGATATAAGTGTTAAAAAAGTGTATATAATAGCTTTATCAAAGATGATTGCACAGCATGTGTGCTCTAGATTTTCTTATAACTAACTTGGCCTAACTAGCGCACGAAGAAACAATTGTCCGCGACATTTATGTCCCCGATATGTGTCCCCGACTGTCATGACCTTAAATGTTGAAAAAACCATCAATGGAAGTTCCCATTATTTAACACTATGTAACCTATTCACGAAGGAACAAAATAATACGTGTCAACGAACAGCCATAACGACCGGAGTTATTTCGACCTATGTTTCATTATAGCTAATAGTTGAAGAACCTACACTATTTATGTTTTCGAGTCACACATGGCTATCCGGGCATTTAGAGCGTCGAAGGCGTCTTGCCATAGACAATATTTACTATTTTCTATGATAGGACAAGTTTGGGATGTTTAGTTCTAAGGAGTACACATGCACGAACGCATATATATATATATACACATGCATGAACATCACTGCACCCACACACGCACATGCAGGCGTGCGCATGCAAGCAACCCTTTTCTCAACACACACTTGCCTGCGGCTTTTGCATTGTGAACGTCGTTAAATTTAGTTAGTATCTAATGAACAGCACAAACAGAGAGAGAAAGATAGAAAGAAAGGGTCGGGAGCTTTTGTAGGTTGCTCTTGGTTTGCTCCCCTACACTGAAGGAGTGAAGGAGAGGCAAACATGTTCAACAACAATCAAAACATGGCATGCAGCTGGAAAATCAATAGATACTCATGCACGTTATACGAGAGCATACGTCGTTCCAAGAAAATTTGGATGCTTTAGAACAGCATTTCCTAAACTTGTTTGAATCAAACAGTGCAGTTCTGAGCGACTCAAACGCGATACTCTGAACTCTGAAGTACTCTGATAAGTACTTGATCATCTGCAAGCAGCCCGGTGTCGTTATCGACCTTATCAAACTTGGTCCGACCAGTATCAATACTTATCAACCCTTATCGGTTTTATTGCGATATCAATTATATGGACAGTCCAGGTGCAATTCTGCCGTCGCCATCACTGTCGTCGTCGCCGTGAGGTTCCGTATAAAGTCCACGGGCGATAAGATCGTCGCTGCGCGCCGTACGGTGTATGTGCGAGTGAAAACATGCGACGGTGAGCCGGCAATCGCGGCTCGCGCACGCAAGGGCAGGAAGAAAGCACACAGTATTCGCCCCGAGATCTTTGATTGGCGCCCTCTCGCGTGTGACGTCAATGGGGTACTCCGCTGCCGCACCGCGCGCGCGCTCGCTACGTGAAGACAACTTGAAGCTGTCGGCCGTCCTGCTCTGCTCGAATTCTTGAAAAGCGAATCTGCAGGTTTTTCGACCAATATGTACGAAATGTTCCAGGACACGATTACCTGCGAAATCGAGACGAGTAGTCGTCACCACGCTCAGTGTGGATTGCTCCGGGCGTCGTCTGTTAGGGTCCGTGTGTATACGCGCGTGTACAGTGTTGGCTTCTCGCCATTGCTCTTCCGTTTTCATGGCGCACTCATGATGATTTCTCGGCCATTTTTTTTGACAATGAACTGTGGTATTTGGCATTCCGCTACGGTGCCTGCGCAGTAATAGTGTTCGGTGGTCCACTCCGTTTCCAACAGACATTCTGAATTTGTTGCTGCCCAACGCGTTAAGCATATCACGAAAGACGATTGATGCCACTCTCAAGAAACTAGATGGTCACTGCGGTACGTTAATGCATGCATTGATTTAGAGGCATTGCCATAGGCGGAAATATTCCATTTTTCCGGGGTAAAGGGGGGGCTGGGGCCCTACCAGCTTTCCGAAACCTACCCATGTATATATATACCCTTTGCTAACAATATTCTATTTCTCGCTTTATGGCGAAAGCAATTATATCGACACTCTAGGCAAATTTTCGAGGATGTCGTCACCCGTGATGTTCCGATTATAAAATCCAAAAGCCATATAAATGAGCGACCCATACACGGTAGGTGCGGGAAAAAGCACGTAACAGTGAACTGAAAAGGATGGAGGCTTGGTGGGCATTATCTTCCAACGCGCTCAGTATTCGGGTTAGTTGTAGGTCACGTAATCAAACGCGGTTGGGAAAGAGAGCACGCGCGTTCTCCTCTAGCCCTGCCGTAGCTGTGAATGACTGTGCGCGGCTGACGCTTATGCGGCGCGTGCCATATCTAATTGTTGGTAATCATTGGTGGGTGCAATGACAAAGGGCGCGCAGGGATGGCTGCTAACTTCATGCACGCTGTCTTCCTTGCCGGGCTGTCTTTCCGCGCCCCTATTGTTGCAGAGCTAAGAGACAGAGGTCATTGCAGATCACTGACAGAGGCCGTTTGTAGTGGACATAATAGGCAGATGATGATGATGAATCTAATTTTCGGAGTTGCGGTGAATTGCGCGGCTGTACAAACCGTTCGCCTCCACTGCCAGTGTTCTTCATAATGCTCGCGTTGGGAAAGCGAGTGCTCGAGGTCATCCAGTGAGGTATTTACAGGTTTACATGGTCCGTACATTACACTATGCTTGCTATTTTAATTTTAGGTGAATGTTTACTACAATTTATATGGCCACTATAACTAACGTATAGACTCGTGTAAGGGCCGCACTTTTTTGTCGTGATTTTGACAGGCCTTTCCTGGGATCGGGCCATTTGATCTGATTTTTCCAACTACGAGTATAAAATCCGCCGTAAACCTCTGCGATCACCTCCTCTCGACATCCAGTAGCGTCGCGCGAAAGTACGCTGCGTGCGACAATTCGTTGTTGAGCCCGCTCAGAATCAGCGCACAGAACGCAATTGCTTCTCGGTTGGATGTCTTTTTTTTAATACTGGCTGTCAAGTTGGGGGTGTGGCCCTTACACGGGTGTGATCCTTACACTGATTTACACGCTAAGAATCCTAATTCCTTCCTGTAATTGTCGTCTACTTCGCTATCACTATTACTGCTTCGCCTTCGCGGCCAAACTGCACTCTTTGTACTTTTTTTTTTTACTTTCAGTCAGAGTATAAGCGCTGCTGCGCATGACTCTAGACTTTTATGTATTCTGCTTTCGAGTGAATCCGGCTTGGCATCATTTTGGTTAATAAATGAATTCTGTATACAAGGTGTTTCAGCGAACACTTAAAAAATTTTTAAGGGTTGCCAGTGGCAGATAGCACAATTCTAGTTCATGAGCTCGTCTACTCGAAGGGGCGGACATTACATGCACAAAAAATAGAAACGCATAATCGACTAATTATCAAAATTAACCTAATAAGTTTTCAGCTAATTACCTCATTGAAGTATTTGTCTGGTCTCGAAGAAAAAGGTTCGTGGTAGCAATAATTGTTATATCATATAAAATGTATTTCTTAATACCGCTAAAATGTCCCTGTTTTGGAAGTGACTACCTTCGTATAAGCGTCAGCACGATCTCGCTAAATCCGATCCGTTTGCCTTTAGACTAAGCTGGCTTCTAATAAACAACATAAATTATGTGTATCAGTCCCCTTTCTCATTGTCTCAGTTATAGATAACTACGCAAATGGATAGTTTTGTATAAGTGTGATGTCTGGCATATCTACACTAAATTCCTCTACGATTAAATAAGTACTCAATTAAGATTGACTTTGTGAATTTATTCTGGAGATCTGTAAATTTCCTGGCAGACGGTGAACCAATAAACGCTTTTCCTTGTCCGGTCGGCTTCGTTTACATAAATAAAGCTTATTATGAAAAAAGAATAACATGAGCACATGATGCATGCCATTTGTTTTTAAAGCGAAAGCGATGTGTTAAAGGTACTGAATAATTTTTCATGCAAAGAATCTGGCTTGAGTGCGTCTACAGGAGTTTTTCCACGTTCATAAATTCCGCGTGTATCTTCCGGAAAATGCGAGAATGCTCTGGATCGAAAATTCAGCAACAAGTAAAACGTACGAGAGCTCTAAGCTGGGCTAGTTGGTTTATGTTCAAGACGTCAACAGCGCAAACGACGTGTCAAATGGCCCGTGCAGGACAGATGCGCCATCAGCAAATTTTCATTCGAAGTCGTACAGATATGAAAGTGAGATAGGAGGCAGAGAATTCGTCTCTTACATACTGTACTATTGCGAATAAAAATGTGACATTCGGCGCATCTGTTCCTGTCGTATTACTTTTCCCGTCGTCAGGATTGTTCTTCATATTGAAGAGGAACAACTATGTTGACATCGCACGTAGATACCGCAGAAGCAACCTCTCCTAATCTTTTCAATCGTCTTCCGAATGAGCGGGGTGAACATTTTTATCTATCGTGTATATCAGTGGTAAGAACACGTGCAGCGACTCGTATATGTCGACGCGTAGTTTGTGCGTGCTGCTTTCAAAATCAACGTGTTCGCACCAGAAACAAAGTAACGCGCGAGTCTATGCTACTGCGGCAGTTGCTGCGAGTCATGTAAGTGCTACAAGATCTGTCCTAGAGGGGACGTGTTACCGTGATGGCACACGAACTCGGCAGCGCCGTGTCCGGAAACGGCGTCCATTAATCAATGTTACTCCATCAGAGACAGTGACCACACGCCGCGACATCATCAACAGTCGCGGAACAAGGACGCACAAATCGAGCATGAGTAATAAGCCCGGCTCTTCGAAAGCTACCGCAAAGCATCTTCCGAGGAGTACAAGGAGTCCTATTACAGTGGTTGTGACACTTGGGTCCAAAAAAATAAAAAACAAATAATCGTAAAACAAAGACCATTTTCTTGCTTTTTTATTCTTGTGCAGTGGTAGGTAAATGTTTAAGAAAATATGCATCACTGTTTGCCTTTTAACTATATCTTGTCTAACGATGTGCCATTGCTACAGCAACTATTAGAGCTTGTTGCTATGGAAGGGTTGTAGGCTTGGGCGTGTTCGTGCTGCTTCGGCGAAGAAAAAACAGCCCACACACAAGAATGGGGACAGACACGTCTTTGTGTTGTCTTAGCCTCTATTTCATTTTTGTGGGAGCACTGTTTTTCGTTAGTCAATCTTTTTGTTGGCGTTCGTTAAATATGCACTTGCCATATAACGCCGTTGCTGAGACGTTGTTATTCATGGAACGGACGTGAAATCTGCGTTAGTAGGGTGACACAAACTTATTATTTATTTAGTATCTTATTTGTTCTTTCTGTGTGCGTAATTTATGCGTAACATGGTTTAAAAAAAGCTTCCCCAATAGACGACTTGACTGCAATGCACGTGAAACGCTGTGATTATGCAATTTTTCACCGAGTTTAGGAAAACGTCTTGCGCTGAAACAAAAAAAAAGTGATATCAGAAGTACTGTTTGAAGCCCAACAAAAGAAGTGACTCAGCCCTGTCGAGCCCAATCTCTTGATAAAGCGTAATGAATTTTTCAACAGGTATTTCTCAACAGTCTGCATTATGTTCACTATCCCGTTATTTTTATGTTATTCCTTACGGACCTTTCGCGACATTTTAAACAGCATCATCAGGAACCATAATAAAATAAGATAAATTGCAAACATAATGTGCCTTGTCGTGCACTTTGACATACAAGCTGTTGGCACTAATTAGTTGGAGGATGTCGATAAGCAAACATTATATTTCCTTGCTACACAAGGTTCCTAAGAATTTCAGTACAATTTTTTATAATCAATACCACCTTCAAAAAATAAAACAATAACGTGGATATATATTGTATTTTCCCATGCTAATGTTATCGTCATCGCATGTGAATTAGATTCTCACTGTGAAAAAAGTAACGGGTAAACATAAACTCATAGTCCATTTGCGCTTCATTATTCCTAACTGAAGAAAAAAAAAAACCTAAGTATGTGCTCATGCCATACCTCACTTACCTGTACAAACCTAACTTCAGATGCTACTCAGGCATGTTTTGAGTTAGCATGAGTGCCGATTCGTTGCATTGCTTGGCCAACTTAGTTTGTCATAGCCTAAGCCTTTGCTACTGCCACTGCAATCAGCGCTCCTTCGATTCGAAAGCGCATAGGCATCAGAGCAGCCTATTTCGCGTTTGGCTAGCGTGCATGTCTCCACTTCGCTCCCCCGATAGTCCCATGCGTGTAATGACGTTCAGAGTAATTAACAGTAGAAGTCAGGTATTCATTAATGAAGCCCCGTGCGCGGTAGTGTGGCAACTTTGGCTGCCGATTGCCAATGGCTTATTAGCACTGCGTCTGAAGTCCAAAAGAGCAGTGAAGGAAAAAAGGGCCACGCGCAAATCTGGGCTGGCATGATTGCGCATCTTTACGCGACATGTCGTCCTTGGACAGAAGGACAGAAGGAGGGGGGGGGGGGGGGAGTGGTGTAGAAAGCCGGAAAATTGAAGGGTTGATGGATGAGGCATTTGCGCAGGCACAGAACGCCCAGCGTTCGTGGAAAATGCGTTGACTAAATAACCGATGCACCTGGCATAATAATCCCGGCTGGTAATTAGCTTTTTCCTAGAACGACATTGCTTATGGCTTAGCAATGCTGCGTTCATGCAGGAGGGAGGGAAGGCTGAAGCGCATCGCGTCACAGAACTTCGCTACTCGGCTTCAACTCATTGCTTATCGGTGAGTGCCGTGCCAATCATGCAACATTTGGGAGCCTCTTTAATGATGTTCCTAACTTGACGGTGGTGTCTGGTAACGAGATTTACCGGAGCTGAGGTTTCTCACAGGGATAAAGGAAATAAAGAAAGACAAGCGCACTTAGGTATGGCTGCGTGGATGAATGCAACTCGTTTTTCAAAACGCAATGGTATTGTTCTCACGTTGTCTTGTATCCTCTCTCGCATCGCGTGCCTCGGCCTCGTTCGCGTACCTCCGTGGACGTCCAAAGGAGCCGATCGTAGCTACTGATTGAGAAGTGGAAGGTTCGTCCATCGAAGCGCACGAGAGAACTCACCAAAATCACCACACCGACTGGCAGTGGGCCAGTGCCGTCAGAGGGAGGGGCAGTATGGGAACCCTGGCATGATGAGCGGCATTGGAGCAACCTGTGGAAGAAGACGAGGATGAAGGCGCGAGCAGTGGCACGAGCGAGTCCCTGTGACCACGTGATTTTTTGTACCACTCGACTGGACGCCGCGTTTTTTCAAGGCCATCGCGTAACGAGCCACTTCAGGCTCGCATCTTAATATGAGGTCAAAATCGGGACTGTAGTTGGACAAGCTCCAAAATCGATCAAATCGATCAGTTAGTGCCACTCCATTGCTAGAAAAAAAATGACAGCAGATCCACGAGGTGAATGATGATGAGTGGGCGAAGCTCCGGAGGGAATCATCGGATCTCCCGCTTAAGGGGACGCTAGCACAAACGCGTTAGAAACGTGCAGTACTCTCTAGTAAGGGGGAGCGGCCATAGCGTCTTACGCAGCCATTTACACATGCCGGAACGTGCACCGCGTTTGCCGACGCCATCACATGACTGCTGAGAGAGTATACCCCCGGGATTCATAAACGCTCCTCGACTTGAACTTGACTTGCCACCGCTTTGGGCAGCGCGTTCGAAACGCGTTGAAGGTAAGGTGGAGAGGCCACAGCGTCTTACACCAGCTTCTTACACGGGCCGTAACGCGCTAGCACAAACGCGTTAGAAACGCGCTTCAAACGCGGCCTTTCGTTAATGTTGGGTATTTATAGCCATCGTGGTGCGTTTGTCCATGTCCGCTTCGTGGCGTAGTGGGCTAACGCCGCGCGCTCGGAAGCGAGGGGTCCCTGGTTCGATTCCGCGCTACGAACACAACTTCGGAATTTTTTTCTCATTTTTCTCAGACTGGTTACATACTACCACTACTACTACGATGGGGACGGAACGGGTGCCGCTTTAAGGAGCTTCGCCCCTAAAATCACGCTCAAATTCCTCTGAGAGTTGTCTTAAGTATGCGTAAGCTTTGTGGCACTTGGTCATCTACGTGGAGCCTGGTGTCATTATCAATGTTATGAAACTTGATCCGACAATTATAACCCCTTATCAACCCTTATCGGTTATAATCAACCTTATCGGACTCAATCCGATCCTTATCAACCCTTACTGGTTGTCACAGACCCCGTGAACGATGCGCAGACGCCGGACCAAATTCCAAAGCCGACTTATCAGCTTCCGAAAATAATCCCACGAAAGCAAGGACCATTAGGAGTGGGCCCTCTGGTGCGCCAGCGAACGCCGGTTGCTGTCCAAAGACCGAGTCAGAGCCCAGAGTTGTCAAAACACAACAAAATATATTCTTCACACAAGGCAGTTACACACACACTTGCACACTTAGGCTAGACACAACACAATACAAATCAGATGGGTATTAACAACCACAACAAAGTAACGACAAGCACTACGAGTCCAACACGTAAAACACAAAATAAAAAGGAACACTAAGTGTCCAATCGTATTCACCAGTGTTGGTCTTGAAGTCAGACAATCTCGGCGTAACTCGGGGCAAATCTCGAAGAAAGAACTTCTTCCGGAAATGCAGACGCTCGATGAACCCGTCGACTAGCTTGCCGGGGAATCCCCTTCTTTCGCAGACGCTCGGTCTTCACATTACATCACTTCACCGGTGCGGACGGAACTCTCGAACTCCCGAATTCCCACTGACGATTATCGCCCGGCGGTGATATAGGCGACACAGGCGTTCTCGAACCTTCCCATCGGAGTCGTGATCTCGTAGCATGGCCAAAACCTGGGAAGCTTCTACTCTTTTCTCGTACCTTCGACCGCTGCTGCCGGAGCTTTGCCAAGGGGGGGGGGGGGGGGGAATATAACTCATGCTGTTGGCTCTCTCATGCCGTGTGCTCTCTCTCTCTCTGTCCGGTTAACGTCGCTTCGTCGAGGTTCTTCTAGACGTTTCGGCGCCGTTGTTCGGGTCGTTGTTCGAGGCGTATGCGCTCTCCCCCTCTGTTGAAGTTGCCGCGGGGCCGGCGTGTTCTTTCGCTGGCTTGCATGACACGCGGCGCGCGCTTGGATTAAACGCACTTTTGTGACACTGGTCGGAATCAACCTCATAGCAATTGATCCAATTCTTATGAACCCTGATCTGTCCTTATCTACCTTTATCGGACTTGATTCGACCCTTATCAAGACTTATCAGTGCTTATTAACCTTGTCAGAATTGGTCCGATCATTCTAAGCCCTTATCGCTCTTTAGCACCTTATCCATCCGCGTCGAACCATTAGGAAC
Organism: Dermacentor silvarum; assembly: GCF_013339745.2. Classification (NCBI taxonomy): domain Eukaryota; kingdom Metazoa; phylum Arthropoda; class Arachnida; order Ixodida; family Ixodidae; genus Dermacentor; species Dermacentor silvarum. The sequence goes on from NC_051159.1 coordinate 91,001,509, forward strand.
CGTGATGAGACCCATATAATCCCTCATCACTCCTTATCCCCTTTATAAACTCACTGACTGCTTGTCTGGGAATGTGACGCGACGTCAAGCGTATGAGCCCTGAGAGATCGGTGACATTTTGATCGGTGATGGAACGCCCCAATAGAAGGAACGTCCCACGACCTCCGAAACGCATCAGGTACGTGGCATTTCGGTATTAATTTTTCACGAAATCCGAATTTTGCCGATGTCTACAATGCTCTAAATCGGCTCCTAGAGATGGCTTTTATTCCACCATCACCAAATTTTCAACAAAGCCTTAACAGAAACTGTTCTCCTTTGACATTCGTTTTTTACCGCTGGTACAAAACATTCATATGGTTTAGATATATTCATCTTCTGCAAGCGTGGGTGTGTGTCTTACTCACCCAAGTGAGTAAGACGATCGGCTTCTGAGCATAGGGTCGTAGGTTCAAAACTCACCACACCAACGTTCTTCATATCGAACTTATTTTGTTCTATACAATAATTTCTTTATAGCCATTCGTCTTACATGATAGATGGACGGACAGACGGACGGATGGGGTTTCTCGTTGGGTAGAACTAGCAATTAATGTTTACGCATTTAAAAAAAATGCGGAGTAATCATCGATTAAAAGTAAAGACGGTCAGGAACCAGCCTATATTGGCTTCAATTGTGCACATAATTCATATATCAGAAAAGTCAGCCCCACGATCGGGAGAAAAATACAGCGGAGATAAACTAATGAGTATACGTATTGGCGCCTAGCTTTATGCTTACAGGCGCTGTTCCTTTATCTCCTATTCGCTGTGCGCTGGTGAAATCTTATAGATTGGGAAAACGCGAACAAGTCATGTATGAATCATGAATATCTAGGGCCATGTTCCTGAAACCTCTGGAACGTAAGCGTAAAACGTAGTTAGCTGTTGCCTTGCACATATTCACGGATGGTTCCACCTGTTCTACCAGCTCCAACAACCATACTGGAGCAGCTATTTTCCTATTGTACATAATATCGATGAAGCTTAACCTTTGTGACATTACGTGACTGGAAGCAGAACTTGTGGCTCTTCAAGCAGCGGCTCATTAAGTTTTCCCGCAGCTACCTAACCGTTCAGCCATTTTCTTTGATTCAAAGGTAGCCCTACAAACTCTTGTAGTTTGCAGTATGTCATGGTAAACACAAACAGCTAGTGTAGGAAATCAGGCACGCTCACAACCAAGTGCTGGAGAATAGACACGACATTCTATATTGACTGGCTTCAGAGCGATGTTGGAATTCATGGCAAATAAATCTTCAGTAAATAGCTTCAAATAATATTTATAGTAAGTTGTTAGTTACTTTTATTTCAATTATTGATTCACTCACTTTAAACTTGTTTTCTTGAACTATGCAGCTATTAACCCTCTCACGTTGTTCGTGCACCGCGGAATTTAGTTCTTTGCAGTTGAGCCAAACGAGAGAGGTATCTTCAAGGGAGAGTATACTCCATAAGGAAAATCAAAATGAAATTACTTGCTTGCGTGCTTATTTTTTATTTGTATTTATTTAGTTTTTTGTTTAGAGATTGACTGAGACGCTAAACAAAATAAAAGCACGAAAGTATGGAACATGTTCTATAGTGTCTCCGAAAGAGGAGGGGATGGCGAGAGAGGGGGAGATGAGTTTCTTCACTTTTTATCTACTGGTCTTACATGACAGAACTTCGAGAGAGGGAAATGCGTGAACGCAAAGAACACGTGTCTGTCTTTCGTGCTTATGTGCGGGAACGTTCGCATTCCAAGCAAGGCTTCGAAGCAAGAAGAGGCTGGGTGGTTTAAGAGACGCCGCACATGCAAGGCACTTTCCTCCAGAACGTAACACCAGACTGGAAGAATTCTCGAATTGGAACGAACGAATAACGGAATAACATCGAGCACGAAATGCTGGAGGCTCTTTGCAAGTCATGAGCACAAGGAGCTGAGGGCCAGGATTGCTACTGAAAAATGACGCACACAAATGCAACGGCGACGCGAGGACACATGGCCTACAAACAAGAGTCGCCTGGATTTCCAGAGTTTCGCAAAAGCAAAAGACTTTCAGCGTTATTTCGTCACATACGGCGACACTGACAGAACGAACTTGAAGATGTTGTGAGGGGTGAAAATTTGATCTGAGGAGCGGTTTCTTGGCGCTTTACGTCTTCGGATGGCAAAAGCTCGCGTGCGCTGCAGGCCACGATTAAGCAATTTGGAAGGTGTATTTTATTTTATTTTATATTTCTGATTTTTTTCTAGCATTGTCCTCAACTCTGCTGCCATGTCGGTCGGGAAACATATGGTCAGTTTCTATTGAGGATAGCTGGGGGAGCGGAACTGTTCAATCTGCATGTAAAATTTGCGAGCGTGGAGTTTCAATTACGGAGAGTCTCGAGGAGGACTGCGCCATCTTCTGAAGGGACTGAATGGCAACCATTCCTGCCATGCACACTTACGACAGGCGTATTTGCTCCTGGCTGCCAGATTGCCTTACAGCCACCGATATTTTTAACTTGCGTTACTGCCATATATCACCGGGTCGTGTGCCAACAGGCACGGCTCTCCTGTCACTCCTGGAGTCGTCTTCGTTACTATGGTAACTGACAAGTACCTGCGCTATAAATCTTTTCAGCTCCTTTTTAAAGTTTACAGTTTTCGGGCTACTCTGCATAAAAGGGGAAAGGGGGGAGGGGAGGCTTAAGTCGCACTGTTGATTCCGCGAACGCGTAGGAACATTGTTGGCTCAGAAAGCTCCACGCATTCGTAAATACTTAACGTTAAGCATTTTCTCTTTTACGAAAATGGAGTTGTCTGGCTAGCCTAATTGGTACGTAGAAAATGTTCGACTAAGCATAATTAGCTTAAGAAGCATCATCATCATCATCATCATTATCATCATCATAATCATCATCAGCCTATATTTTATGTCCACTGCAGGACGAAGGCCTCTCCCTGCGATCTCCGATTACCCCTGTCTTGCGCTAGCGTATTGCAACTTACGCAAGCAAATTTCCTAACTTCATCATCCCACTGCGCTTCCCTTCTCTTGGTATCCTTTCTGTAACCCTAATGGTACACCGGTTATCCATCCTACGCATTACATGGCCGGCCCAGCTCCATTTCTTCCGCTTAATGTCAACTAGAATATCGGCTATCCCCGTTTGTTCTCTGATCCACACCGCTCTCTTCCTTTCTCTTAACGTTAGTCCTAAGATTTTTCGTTCCATCGCTCTTTGTGTGGTCCTGAACTTGGTCTCTAGCTTCTTTGTTAGCCTCCAAGTTTCTGCCCACTATGTTAGCGCCGGTAGAATGCAACGATTGTACACTTTTCTTTTGAACGACAGTGGTAAGCTCCTAGTCAGGACTTGGCAATGCCTGCCGTATGCCTTCCAACCCAATTTTATTCTTCTGTAAATTTCTTTCTCATGATCAGGGTCCCCTGTGAGTAATTGACCTAGATAAACGTACTCCTTTACAGACTTTCCAGACTTTACTTCGCTTTACAGAAGAAGCATAACGTTCTCCAAATATTTCCTTCCGTAGAGTTGTTTGGGTGTTGATTATTATTTCTATGTTAATTACTACTGTCGAGGCTGGTCGTTGTCAAATGCGTCGCATGCCAAAAGCACTGAGTATTTTAGACGATGTCAGATAAGACTGCAATAACGCTACTCTTCCTTCAATCCTGCGATGTTGTTTCTTCTTACAATACCTTTTATTGTTGTTAGTGATAAGTGAAAAGCCGTAGCCGGCAATCATTATGGGCTGACTTAATCTCTTTCTTTTATGTTCTTTTCAACAAAAAAAGAATGAGCCATCCTGTGCATAACGCTGCAGAATTATCAGCTTTGATGGTTTTTCAAACGAAATAATCTGAACCATCTTTGAGCATTGTCGCAACTCTAGATAAATCACCACCAGAACAACTTGCCGGCTGCTGTGTTACCCTCTGAATCTCAGCAGCGCAGCTATGTCTTAAAGCTAACGACGTCATAGCTTAAATGTCATGGATAACTCGTCATACACTGCAATTGTATGAAGATAAGCGTATTTCTTTCACCATATGTCATTCTATGGGCGAATTTAGCTTATTTGCGCTAATTAAAAAAAAGGGACAGCAAACCTTCGACACTTAAGAAGACAAGGTTGACGTAGAAGATGGTGTAAGTGATTCGATGATTAAATGTTGATTATATCTATCCATTTTCTCTTTTTCTGTCTTCTTTTCGCGTTAATTTTTCGCCTCATTTTGTATCTTATTCGTATCGTATTTTACGCGCAGTTCCGCCGACCTTGTAGTGTTTAGCATCGACACTTGGTTGACCCTCTCTTTTTTCAATGTTTGAAACTGTTGAGTGCGCTAGTCGCCTCGGTTGACTCGCTCTTTCACGCTACGGCGAGGCATAAGACCCATTATCCTTTATAGTTTACAGTATGTTTAAAACGCACGCTCAAGGTTCGGACGATGCACTAGCGCTGCTGGCGAATCTCCGTTCTCCCTGCTTTTCCGTACCAGCTTTCCTCCGTCCCGACTCTGGCACTTTGCACTATCTGGCGGAGGATGTGGCAGATAAGTTGGCGGGTGACAGTGACTCGTGCACTCACATCCGACCCCGTGAGCTAAGAACACCTTGGCTTAAAAACTGCAACGCTAAGTCGACGCACGCTCATGCTCTGCTCAATCGGCCCTGCCGGAGCCAAGCCTATTTCGTGTGAGTGTTGGTTGCATGCCCGCAGAATACTGTGAAAGGATTCATTGAGACGCCAGAATTCGATACATGGCAAGGTTTAGACAGACTAATTACTTTTCGCGGTATTCTTATACTAACGTCATCGAATACTACTATTCAATCTATCAATCAATCAATCAATCGATATTTATTTAACGTGTGCAGGAACAATTCTGAGATCTGACTGCTGGTGCAAAGAGAAATAAAACAAAATGGTAGAAATATGCAACAACGGCAACAAAAGTTATGGGATATAAAAAACAGGATGAAAAGCAAACAAAGAACACAACTGCATAAACAGCCGCATAATAACCAACAATTCAGCAATAACACACAATTGCAGGACGGAGTACACACGCGGAATGAGAGAGAAAGTCTGTGATGAAAGGAAAGGAGACCACGAGAAAGTGGAAACAAGGTTGAAGACAAAGTGCGAAGCTCAGGACAGAAAGAAGCCAACACGTTATGAAAGATATAAGGATGGATAAAGTAACAGTTATTCAACTTTGCATTTTATGAGCAGGCGAGTGTGAGCTTCAAGAAGCAGGAACATTAAAGGGTCTCTGTTCCCTGGTAGTCGTTTGTGGAACCGACCGTGAATCAGACGCTGCTGGATCTCAACATCTAATAATTCCATGAATGATTTTGTATAAAAAGAGCACGTCACCACGACTACGTCGGCATCCAAGTGATGGAAGTGTCGGATTATTATTCAAACTTGAAAATTTGTTGGTGCTCGAGGTCCGAAAGTGAAATTTATATGTACTTATATTACAATCAATCAATCAATCAAACAAACAAATGTTTAATATAGTGCCCAGGAACAGTTACGGAGCCTTCGTTTTGGTGAACTTAAAAAGTAATACGTGAATTAAAATGTCCAGAGGGCAGCAAATGTACGCAAAACAGTGTGAGACAGCGAAGCAAGTGGGGAAACAGAAAACGAGGAGATGGGCGTAATTGGGAGTTAATCACACAGCATGATTACCTGCGTATCTCCAAAACACAGGAAATGAACCCTGAAAAAAGTAGCAGTTTTGCCCGAAAGGCGAAGCATCGATTGCGATAGCAAATTAGTAGACAGCTATACGAAGTACGGATATTAGTTTTATCGGTCGAATAAACTTGTAAACATAGGCCTACTAACTAAATTAACAAACATGGTTTCCCACGCGCACAAGTAGACATGAACACACCTCACTCAATGACCGCGCCCATTTGCTGCCAAAACGCTATAGAGTGACAAGCGCGGCACCAGCAGCGAGCGTATTGACCTTCGTGCTGCTTCTCAACACGAACTAAGCGGCGAGAACACAGTGCACACGAAGCTATCAGCACTTGGCGCACTTTGTCCCTCTCGCAGATCGTCTTCAAGATAGGGCGTGAAACCGCAATCAAGATAGGGCGCGCAACCACACACGGCCGTGGCATAAGCAGCCACCGCTTGAGTTAACTCCCCCCCCCCCCCCTCCTCCTCCGTCCCCTCCTCCCGGTGCCTTGCGCGTGACGAAACACGACGCGCTTCCTCCCCGATTTCCTCCCTTGAGCGGCGGAGATTGAGCTACCATCGGCAGCACACCCTCACACGCTTTCATTCGCGCATGCTGCTGCATGCTGCATGCGTGGAGAGGGTGTTATCGCCCTTGGACTTCATAGGGAACATCCCGGTTACGGCAGAAATGCACGTAGAGTGTCCGTATAATTGCTACTGCAATATTGTATCAATACAGACCCAATCCTTATTACATGTTGTTTTTTTCCTTTTTTTGTCGAGTCATACCGCAGTCTCTAATTCAATAGAGCCGCGTAGAAAAGGCCGAATGCTGCCTGGCATACTTTTACGGCACGGAAGATCGCAAATAATCAAGAAGTTTTGGCAATGTATAATACCATGGATCACCTTATAGAGGAACAGATGATGTAATTTAATACGTCATAATTTTTGAGATTTTTGAGAAGTATTTTCACTGAATAGGGCATGTAATGCTTTTGCATCAAATGCTTTTGCATCAATAATACCTTGTTGAAAGAATCATTTTTAGCGTAAATCAATATGGCAGAAGGTGCGGCAGCCTCTGTGACATTTTATGTCCCACTAGATACAGTCAGAAAAAGCCGTAGTAAAATTCCACATATTGTGTCCGTTAAGGCCACTGAATGAAAGAAACTATATTACTAACGCTTCTAGTTTTCGTAATTGTCTAGCTGTAATAAATAAATGAAAAACTTGCTAACGTCACTCTGTTTTCGTGCCGTCCACAGGATACAACGCGAGATCGATCACCCTTCTCTGCATGTGAAACAGATATTATTGGGACAAAAGTGAAAAAAATAAGTAACGATAAACTCGGTAGGATGTACATGCATTTTCAAAGATTTGACGAAACTAAAGAGCTTAACAAATTGCTAAAGAGAAGGTGGCGTGCATGGATGTTTCCTTCGCTATAGCTGCGGCTTCGTTTTGCCGCCAAGGGTACCAGGGCAGCACTGTCAGGCACAAGTTGGGCCCAGCACCCATCCGGCCACGAACGCTAATTGGTCTCCTTCCTTACTGCAGAACACATGCGTGCGTCCGTGTCCTTCATTTGAATAAACAAGGCCCCTTTGCCGCTGCCTGCACTCCGACGCTGCCGACGCGCCGCTGTGTTCCATCACGGTCTAACAAATTGCGCCGAAAGCGACGAGAGGCGCTGGCAGGGAAGAGCGCGAGTGAAGCGAGGCTCCCTTCAAAATAGGACGAGCACAGAAGGTAAGGCATGACACGACGGCCAAGCTGCTGGACAAACCGCCGCGGGGCTGGTTGAGCGTGCTAAGGAAAGCTGCGCGTATCCATATATGCAAACACCCGCAGGGAAGGCTGCAGCTTAGTGGCGCTCCTGAGACGCGATGTCGTTTGTTTGCGTTCTGCTGACAGGGTCTGATGTGTGTCATGCGTGAGCGTGAATACAGGAGAAAAAATAAAATATAACACGCATGGCAGTGCGTCATTTTTGTGGACGACACTACGCACTTAGGCTGTGTTAGAATGTGTCATAGTTTCTTTTGTAGGAAAGTCTACGTAATATACATCTTTAAGTAGAAGAGAGAAAAAAGAAAGAGAGAGTAAAGATGTTTAGCCAGTTATTATGACGGGCTGGCTACCTTGTGCTGCGAAAGAAGGTAAAGTGATTAAAAGGTAATACTAAGCGGCACCACACAAAAAAAATCCGGCAAGTATGCACTCGGTCGTGCAAAGCTTAGGCACAGCGAAAGTGTCCATCTTCAAGTCTTACTGGCTGCCACTGCTAGGTATTAGCTTGGTCGCCGCTAGGTCTTAACCTGGTTTAACTTAACTACGCATCTAGGAAATGTATTCTCGAGGGATCATTTTTGTAGGTACCTTCGCTTTCGTGACATTTCGCGTGACTACCGCTCGACGCGTCGGCGCCTATGAGCGACAACGTTCCTGGCATGCCACAAACGCAGGCAGGCAGGCAGGCAGGCAGGCAGGAGTCATGTCTGTATCGGGCGAACCTGTGCGGGCGGTTACTAGGCAACGCGAGGTGACGTCATCGCTACTAATTCGGCGCATGCGCAGCTAGGCAATACGGGTGGCGTCGACAGCAGCTCTGCGCGTTGGCAAGTTGGTGCTGCTACAATTTCTCTATCTAGCTCTCATTTTCTCTTTCCCTGTCCCGAGCATTGCGCGCGTGGCACGCATGCTCTCCTTCCCTCTCCTTAACGTCCCATATAAAGGCAACATGTGCACGGCACGGGGAGGAGGTGAGGCACACGCCGCTCCGCGAGGTGGTTGCTAGGCAGTGAATTCATAGCTCGGGGATGTTTTCTGACAGCAGGCGCCACTTTTTACGGTTAGCTAGAACAGCTCCGTTGTTAAAAAAAAGTCACAGGCCTGCGGGGCACACGCAGCACAGTCACAGTGTAAGCTGGTGGAGCGGCTAAAGAGTAGCTCCAATTTGGGCACCACGCACAACAGGTTCTTCGCGGCAGTCTGTTCGCCTCCTTATGACGAGAACGATCTGAACTGTCCACCCGGCGTTGACGGCAAGCTGCGGCTTGTAATGCTCTCTGCACAGCAGTCTGCTGAGCCCGATCAAGCCTTAGAACTGCAACTTAGATGGCGGGCGCGCCGCCTTTGCAGGCACTTAACTAGATGTCGCCACCATACTGGCGGACGCTCGGCAGCTCGGGAGCGCGTTGATTGCGCGCCTCGTCTGAATCACATATCGTCGTATGCACCTGCGGACGCTTGGTTTGCAGGCATCTTACCAAGATGGCGCCACCATACTGCTGGAGGCTCGAGTTGTCTCTCCCTGCGTGCTTGCCTTATATATGGGTATTTTCCACGGCCCGGTAGCAAGCGCTTGCGAGGCTCAGTGGTAGAGTATCCGGTTCCCACGCAGCGGGCGCGGATTCGATTCCGGCTGGAATCGGGTACTGTTTTTGCGTTTACGGCGATAGCGGTTACGTGGCGGACTCCGGCGGTGGCATCATCGCGACCCGAAATGGCTATTGGAATGAGCCCAAAACACCTTACGCTGTAAAAAGATAAGTATTCTCATAAGAGAGACGCAGCATGCGGCATTCTTTGAAATAATTATTGAGCTAATATTTGTCATTTAAACTGACCACAATATGAATGATGGCCACGGCTGTCTTATATCTGCAATTAAATTTCTCGTTTTGGGTGTGGGGTTTCCATGCTCATTTCCTTTTCACAGCCCTGCTACTTCTGGGCAATATGTTCATGCTGTCAATGTGGTCTTCCTTTTAGGAGAAATTGCTAGCCTGCTTCTGTTTATTTCTGTGTGGTGTTTATATATGCTTACATGACTAATAATAATATTAATAATAACCACATTGTGAAGCCAGTGAGTCTCTCGCTCAGATTTTCTGCCGTTTGTTCGCGCTTCTTTCGCAGTCCGCTCTGTCAGTCTCCTTGCACATGCAGCTGTTAGCTGGTGATTGCTCTGACATCGGTTTTATTGTTTGCCGTTTTTTCCCTTCGCTTGTTTGCAGTTTCGCTTATTTTCCACCTCGGCACGCAGTGACTTAAAAGAATTGCAATTTGAAGTGGAACTATTAGACGTCTGTCCTCTCCAACACGATTACGAGCACGTATATTAACTGCTATTCGACTGTCCCATGCGCCCACACCTAAACGACCCCTTGAACAAGAATAAAGTTTGTTCAATAACATCGGTCCCCTTTCACTTGTCAATGTGTAACACCCATGGCCATCGAAAATAGTGCATCAAATAGCTATGAAAGCACTTCAATGCTTCTTTGTAGACACTGGCACATGTGACAAATATTGACCCCAAATGCCTAGTTGTGCACCATTCGTGCGTGTTTAATTGTGTGTCATTTTAGAGCGCAGCTGTTCGTCGCCCGTTCCTGCATTGAGCGTCTGCGTGCCACGTCCTCCCTCGGTGTAACCAAACGGACGCGGAGTGCAGCGGGAATGAAAGATGGCGACAGCAAAAAGAGCGCGACGAGGAATGTGGAGGAGAAGGCTACAGTGAAAGCATGAGGTGGAAAGCGGAGGAGAAGAGTATGGGGAAAGGGCGAGGAAAAAACAGACGACTGTGATAGGAAAGATAGGGCGAGGAGGAAAGTGGAGGAAGCCACCTTGAAGCACCACCAGATGGCGCTCACGTCAGCGCATTTGTAGCAACGGTGGCGCCGGACACCTGCAGTAAAGATGAAAAATTAACCGAAAGCTCGACCTCGCGCGCTTTCGCCGCAAGCATTCCCCATAAAAGATTGCGGTTGCATAAGTTGTAGCTGCAATGGGGACGAATTACAACAAATGATTGAGGACCTTAACCGAGAAAGTGTAAAAGTGGCATTGAAGAATAATATGCAGAATACAAAGATAATGTTCAATAGCCTGCCAAGGGAACAAGAATTCAGAATCGCCTGTCAGCATGAAGTCTGAAGCCTGTACAGGATCACGTTTTTCTAGGTCAATTACTCAAAGGGGACCCTGATCATGAGAAGGAAATTTACAGAAAATAAAGTTGGGTTCGAGTGCATTACCAAATCCTGACAGGGAGCTTACCACTGTGGTTGAAAAAAAAAGTGTACAATCATTGCATTCTACCGGCGCAAACATATAGGGCAGAAACTTGAAGTTTAGCAAAGAACCTCGAGAAGAAGTTATAGACCGCACAAAGAGCAACGGAACGAAAAATGTTAAGCCTAACGTTAAGAGACACGAAGTGAGTGGTGTGGATCCGAGAGCAAACGGGGATAGCCGATATTCTAATTGACATTAAGAGAAAAAATGGCGCTGAGCAGGCCATGCAATGCGTAGAAAGGATATCAGGTGGACAATTAGAGTTACAGAAAGAATAGCAAGAGAAGGAAAGCGCAGTCGAGGACGGCAGAAAACTAGGTGGGCTGATGAAGTCGGCTCGAGAGGCTTCCCTTTCCCATAGCTCCCTTTCACAGCCTCTTCATGGCGGCATCTGATACTCGGGATGAATATTGACCTTCTGATAGCTCCTTCTCCTTCGAGGCTTCTTCAGCCTCCGCTGTAGATGAGACCCAACTGACTACTATACAATGCATACGTCCCATTGCCCCCTGCTTCACAGCGAGCCTATCGATGTGCTTTAGTGTTCTAGAAAACACGTTGTTCTTCCGACAGCATGTACCACGAATGCGACTCTTAACAGTCGAGTCGCGGTTGCTGTCACTTTCACTTGTGCCACAATTGGTATTTTGGGGAAGAGGCTCTTGGGCGTATGCCCAAGCACCTGTTTCTCAGGCTAGGGTTAACGGCGTAGGGAATGGCAGAACCGTCCTTGACGAAGTCAACTTCAGGGCACTGACGGGCATGGAGCACATTGAGTCCGTACAACGACCTGGTGGATAACAATTGTTCGCGCTCGTTTGTAGTTAAATGCAGCCTGGGCGTTGAACGCCTCTGATTATAATGATTCCTTTTGCCTGCTTTCTCGGAACTCCACATTTCCCACAAACATTGAAGCATTATGGATGAAATAATGAGAAATCAGGCATTTAAAAATTTCAATGGTACACCTTTATCAGGCACTACTAGCCACACTAGCCTGTTACAGTCGTTTTTACACAATGATGTAATTGTCCACCTAACAAGCGTCCTTGACTGTAAAAATGTGTCGCCGCTTCGGGTATGTATAATTTTTTTTTTGAAGCAAGGTCACAGAGACAGCTAGAACTGCATTTCGTCACGGGGAAACCATGTGACACTACACCGCGTGTCTCGATCAGCTCATGCGGATCAAACTGTCTTATTTAAAAATGGGGCTGCGAGATACGATGATGGAACCAAGGTGTTTTGTTAGCAGTTACTTAGCTCCCACTGATGACTGTTCTGATAACTGTTTTTCTGTTAACAAATTATTTGCGTAATTGTGCAAGCCTAAATGACATCATATAACATCATACTCAACAGTTTCCAGCGCACTACATTTTCCCCAGCTATTTTTCCGCGTTTCAAAGTTGTGGTGCAAAACGCCAGCAAATGCGAAATGAAGCCGGACTCGTCCCTTTAGCGCACAGGACAGCAGCAGTCTCGAAATGGCTTTCAGTGAATCATTACTACTCAATGGCTGACTTGGTGACCGCCATAAAGTGACAGTGCGACGGCGTAGCGGTTGATTACTCCTACCAGCAATCAAAGTTGCGGAGTGGCAACTCTGGAGTTTGAGTGATTCCTGAATCATTCCACATTTTCAAACACCTGAAATGGAGTGGGTATAGAATGATGGCACCAGTATTGCAGATGGAATAGGAGGCCTAGAATCCAGAATGGAGTTGCAATGGAATGGGCACATAGGCCTGGAGTAAGCAAGTTTACCTTAAGCTCGATTACAAAACCGATAAATTTGCCAATTGGACCAAACTAGACTTTGTCATTTTATTACATTTCTCAATTTATACGCAATACATCTATTGTATATCTACCTATAGGTGACTCCCTCGCATGCGGAAATTTTACATAACACGGCATTCAACACTTCTTATGACCGGAAAACTTTTATTCATTACATGTTCAAATGTATTCTCGGACAGCAACTTTTAGTTGGAGTTCACTTTTAAACTTTTTGTTAAGAAGCTCAGTTATGTAACTCCTTAGCTTTATTGAACTCCTCAACGTTTATTTCCTGAATAAAGTTAACAAGAATTGTTGAACATTTCAACAGTACGCTTTACCTACTACAAAGGAATGCAGGCCAAAATAGCCAAGTTACAAACGGTGGCAACCGAACCGAGTTCATGATTGTTTTGAAAGCACGAATATGCTTTTTCGCGCACTGTCGAGTGTCCACAAGGCCTGATAACAGGCGTTCCGAGAAGTTCGCTGGAAAACGGTGCCCACTATTACGTAAGCACATCTGAATCAAGAAAAAAGTAGCTACAGACATCAGCGATATATTTGGCTCCGAACTCATTTGCTGCAACAGCAGCATTTTCCTTAAAGACCACCATCTTCATTTTGCCTGCCTGCGTTTTCTTGAAGCAATTGCGCTCACCCACTGCGGAGGACACGGTGTAACAATATTTTGACTTTGGTTTACTCCAATGAATAATAATGAGATTAGAGCGACAATGCCCTGAAGAGATAACAGGTCACAAATCGGGCGTTTGTTCTTGGGCGAAAAAATAGTGGGTAACATATTATCTGTTGCGTTCATGAGACTTAGAAATAGGTGTTTTTTTGTTAGTCGCTAGGCACGCAAGAGCAAGTAGGGAACAATTTTGAAAAAAAAAGCTTTTCCTGTACTGGTACGAGAGGAATGTAATGGACCAGCTACCCCACTGCAGGAGTGGGAATGCTCCAACTGTCATGATTCCGAGGAGCTAAAAGGAGTGAAATTGCGGGAATCTTCTCTCTCTGGAATAGAATAGACGTGGAATGGAGGTCTCGGCTCCACGAGTCTGCTAGCAAGCAGCCGTGGCTTTTTTTTTTCGCTTCATTTGGATTTATTGCCGCCGCCTTCAGCCGGTTCACAATGCTCTCACAAATAACGCGAAACGGCTGCTTACTATAGTAGCAGCAGCCAACAGCTCCACCATTGCCTTGTCACTTTTTCCGCGGTCATCAAGTCAGTAATTGAGTAGTGTTGATTATTTGAACCCTGATTAGACAGCGCTGCTGTCGTGTGTGCCAAACGCGTGGGCCTGCCTTCTCGTTGCATTATTATTCGCCTTTTGCGCTGCTACTTTGAAGCATGGAAAAAATAACTGAGGAAAATGTAACGAACAGGAAACTGTTGAACATAATTTATTGGAATGTGATGCACAATTTGACGTTCAATCAAATTATGTTACCTGGCTTGATTTCATTGTAACCGTAATAATAAATTCAGGCAGTAATTTTTTACTAATTCACAATTTACGTTCACCAGCGTGTGTACTACGACTGCAAACAAAACACCGTTTGTTATTCTAAAACCAACAAGCTCAAGTGGCTGTTCTTTCTTTTTTCTAGAAAGGTGTCAAACATCACTATCAAGAATTTCTTAAGATCGTGATAGGGAGCGAGTACAACGTTGGTAGATTCAGAAGCTTGTCAGTCGTGCATGTCAAAATGCCAAGTGCCAACTATATGCCCAACCGTGACTAAGACATGTATAGCTTTCATGTAGTCCTCATGACCATGTGTTTACCTATATATATACCGTGATTTCTAGTCGCGGCCACTTGGGCTACTCTCAAAAAAGTACCAACTTCAGGGACAGAGAGAGTGAGTGATAGAGAGAAAGAGAGAAGCTATTGAACGGATCCTGGAGAGGTTTGCCTTCCGGCATGCCTAGCATGCTACTCCAGGTGAAGATAATTCAAAATGACAAGATGTACGCTGTACAAAATACACAAAACCAACACTTGACACTTGGCTAAAGTCTCATTAAAACGACTGTCTCTAAGCAAAACTTAAACGTGCTATCGTTGCGCGAGCTGCCCGTGTGGCGCAAATCTATGGGCCAAGAATGTGTCTTGGTGCAAGGGATGATTGTCTTTGTGCCCCCTTATCCTGTGCTTTATCACTGTGTATAAGACAAGCTCAAACAATTTCTCACACGTTTCTATACAATAGGAGAAGAAGTGAATTTCTGCATGGGCTATATAAGCGTCTTATTCTTTAACCATTTGCTGTCGCTACAACAAAGACGCACAAAGTGAAAATCATTGCTGAGTTTTGTGATCGCTATTTAAAATAAGGCTTTCTAGATAAACTACTCACTTACTGAGTGCCTGTCATGGCACAATCTAACTTATAATCTATCTGCGCACGTGTCTAACTTTACTTCGTCGTGCAAACCCAAGATGTCCGAAAAGAATTTGCATTCCTTTCTTTCTGGCAGTGACACTACTACGAGCTACCATTATTACGGCGCTGTCTGTTGCTATGCAAGAAACTCACATTGCAAAAGATGCAAGAAAGCTCGCGACGAAATAATCACTAAGTAAAACCACCCGTTCCCACTTTTATAAAATTTTATTGTGCTGACACGTCTAAAAGAACGTCGACCTAACAAATTTCCATCCAATTCACAAATTTCCATCTATTGTTTTCGCCATAAAGGTATTTTAGAAAGAGTGTCAGGTTGTTATTTTGAGCGCTTCAGGGGCAAATTCTTTATACAAGCCATCTTTCTCTCTCTCTCTCATTCAAGTAAAAGTTTACCCGAGACCGCTAATGTTAGATTACAAATTATTCTGCACTAAATTTTTCCACACGTGCGCCTGTGCGCATTACACATTCTGCTATATTGTAATTTAGAAAGTTTAGATGCAAGGAACGCTGGGTGCGCAAGGAAAAAGAAACAGAAGGAGCGGTTTAACGAAGTGCTTACTCAATCAAATTAACGCGGTTTCCGTTATCTTGCGGTAATGGCGTTAATCTGAAGAAGCGTGTGCCTGTTCTCCATCTCTTGTCTTGTGGGTTTTTTTCTTGCCACTCTTCATCGGAGCAGGTAGGTTTTGTATAAATATCTTATCCGACTCCTGGTAGGAAATTTGGCTAACGAAACAAATCAACAAGCGAAAGGCGAATTCTTTGAAAGGGTAATCTTCACCTACGTTGTTGCATATATATATATATATATATATATATATATATATATATATATATATATATGCATATGCTCTTTTTAACAGATACAACGTCTTTAAGCGGCACCGGCTGCTTTTTTACAAATAGAATTTTATTATCTGAAAAAAATAAGACAGGACCCCACTAAGGAAAAGAGGTCTAAGGAATGAAAAAGCCCCATAAAAGCCCCAGTTCGCTCACATTTCTATCGTAAAGCGTGCCATATTTTTGCTATTGTTGTTGAGTAATGTGTAACCCACTCCCCTCTACATTGCTTTCTGCGTTTTGGGGCATATGGAATAAATAAATAAATAAATAAATAAATAAATAAATAAATAAATAAATAAATAAATAAATAAATAAATAAATAAATAAATAAATAAACCAACTTAAGAAAATTAGCAGATTCCGAGAGGTGTTAATATAAATCCTGATACCTGATACTTCGATGCTGTTCCACTGTATTTCCTGCATAGTATTGGTAAGATCTGCTTTCTGCTCTTTGCTTCCTGGAGGTAAATGTATTGGGAGACAACAATACACTTCCGTGGAGTAGGAAGGGGTGATCATCAGAATTACTCGAAGCGCTAACACATGCTACTCCTTTTAGGTATTCCGGATTTTTCGGACCGTATACAGAGTCAGACAGCACCTGCAGCGAAGTCATTTACGTGCCTGGCAGCTGAAAATAGAGTGTGCGGACCCCTTTCACTAGGCAGCGCGACGGGAACGCATATCACCGCTGCTATAGGATTTCAATTAAAGCGACGCTCACTTGATGACGTCTCAATTAGGAGCCCACCCAACAATCCCCGACAACCAAACCTTAGGTGACGCAATGGGCGGAAACCCACCGAAGTTAAGTTAATCGACCGTCGGGTCGACATGCACTGGAGCTGCGATCTGCCGCTAGTGCCGCCGGTGAGTGAGAGTTGTGCACTACTACAACTGCGACAACAACAATTAAAAATAGAAAGGAACCAAGTGGCCGCCGGGAACTAGGGAACAGAGCTTTTGAGCATTGAGTTCATTGCTGACAAGGAGATGCACACAGGTATCATCGCCATTTCCACTGGTTAGGGAAAGAACCTCGTCCGGACGTTGGTTTTCGTCTGCCAGGGCTTCGTATAGTGAAAACACCTGTTACTTGAAGAAAATGAATCGCATGAAAAGAGTTGATTATTACCACTGTCACGCTTGTACCGGATCGGAAGTAGCGATATTGGTAGAAGAAGTAATGAAGCAAATATAATCTTGCTAAAACAATGGACCCAGCCATCTCACAAGTACCACAAGATATGGCGAACAATACATCGATTGTTTTTCTATTCTACTTACTTATCAACCAATATTATCTGTGAACAGAAATTACGGGGTCTCAATAAATTATTTCAAGTACTAACACACCTATTTATATTAATGTTGGCTAGTGTGGTTTAACGTCTCGACACTGCAGAACGGCTATGAGGGACACCGCAGTAGAGAGCTAGGGGTTAACTGGGGCAAAATGCGGTTCTTTACTGTGCACAGAAATCTATGTATAAAGGCATTTTGGCTGCCATGGCTGGAACTCCAACTATCGACCTCGTACTCAGCTGCGTAATGCCATAGACGCTATGCGATAATGAGCACTGGCATTCAATAGCAATCCTCGTATAAGTTCAAACGCAACGCCTCCTTAAAACGCTGCACTACACTACACTACCACGGCCGCTGGATAAAAAAAAAGAGCTATACATAGTAAGGATAGTAGTTTTATCAGCTGTATAAACTTGGACATGCAGCAACACAAGCAACGCGCAGAACTGTTGTCGACGCCGTCGCCGTTTTGCCCGCGTTCGCACCGAACGCGCGCGGCGTTGGTGACTGTTGCCAGGGCCTCTGAGGGCGGCTCGGAGGTTTTCGACGAGATCTGAACGGAAAAATCGTCGAGCAGAGTCGGAAGTCTTTACCATCTTTTCTCCTTTTAGGGGCGAAGCTCCTTATAGCGGCACCCGTTCGTCCCCGTCGTCGTAGTAGTAGTGTGTAACCATTCTGAGAAAAATGAGGAAAAAAATTCCGAAGTTGTGTCC
The DNA here is from genome assembly GCF_013339745.2 of Dermacentor silvarum. Taxonomy (NCBI): domain Eukaryota; kingdom Metazoa; phylum Arthropoda; class Arachnida; order Ixodida; family Ixodidae; genus Dermacentor; species Dermacentor silvarum. The sequence continues at coordinate 91,019,419 of NC_051159.1, forward strand.
GTAGCGCGGAATCGAACCAGGGACCCCTCGATTCCGAGCGCGCGGCGTTAGCCCACTACGCCACGAAGCAGACGTGGACACACGCACCACGATGGCAATAAATACCCAACATTAACGAAAGGCCACGTTTCTAGCGCGTTTCTAACGCGTTTGTGCTAGCGCGTTACGGCCCGTGTAAGAAGCTGGTGTAAGACGCTGTGGCCTCTCCGCCTTACCTTCAACGCATTTCGAACGCGCTGCCCAAAGCGGTGGCAAGTCAAGTTCAAGTCGAGGAGCGTTTATGAATACGTGGGGTATACTCTCTCAGCAGTCATGTGATGGCGTCGGCAAACGCGGTGCACGTTCCGGCATGTGTAAATGGCTGCGTAAGACGCTGTGGCCGCTCCCCCTTACTAGAGAGTACTGCACGTTTCTAACGCGTTTGTGCTAGCGTCCCCTTAAGCGGGAGATCCGATGATTCCCTCCGGAGCTTCGCCCACTCATCATCATTCACCCCGTGGATATGCTGTGACTTTTTTATATAAATAGGCATTTGGTGCCGCCGCTAAACGTCGCCTCCCCTGGTGACGTTTCTCCGCCACATCGCACGCCGGTTGCCGACGCCGGATTTTCTGTGACACGGGGCCCTTAACGCTGTCGCGTTAAAATAGGTTATTACACGAAGAAACATCATTCAGACAGTGGGAATGGCCACAGAACAACAAGACAGCTCGCTGACTGCATCATACCATATTAACCATTTGCTCTTCTTGTCACTCGCTCCTAAACGTTGTCGGTATTGTTGCCACATACGCCAACCTGTTCCATCCACTATGCACAACACATCGCAATTTCAGTGGTGGCCTGCACTCAGAAAATTTGTGCGCCATTATTCCATGAGTTTCTTCATGTGAAATTTTACAAACATGCCCGGTAGCTTCATCAATCGCGTATATCACCACAGAAGTCATATGCAAGCTTTATTACATAGTGAATACGGCTGAGCCCTGATGCGGTATGCAATATTTATAGGTGAAGTTGAACACATACAGCTGTTGAGTAAATATGATATATTTATTCAAAATACGCGCTTCTGATTTAGACAGTGTGCAAAAATGAGATGAAGTATACATTTTAAAATTTGCGAACTAGGTTTTCTGAAAAAACGAAAGTACAAAAATTTGTCTAGGAATGTCAAGATTGAATTATAAATTTTAGTTGAATGTTAATTGCGACTTTGGGTATATAATTATTTTCACGGAAAGAGTCAAACGTACATGATCTGCTTTTAGGCGATCTTTCAGAAAACCGCACTAATGTTCATTAGAGAAGTGGTATTTTGTTTCCCCTTTAAGGCTGCTTACTTGTAGTGCCTCCTGCACTGTCTCCAGAACAAAACATCACAGTTTTGACTTTTTTGATCAGGCTGCTTTTGTTACTATAGAGTTTAGGGACGCTGCGATTGGTATATTACAGCAAATTACAGGCATATATGTAATACAGGTATGAAAAAATAGCGGAACAGCTTACAAATTACAAGTACAACAAATAGCATGCAGATCTATCTAATCAATGATGTAAAACTTATTATTGCAATATTATAATAGTATTAGAATTATATGTTGAATGCATTTCATCGCACAGAGTGAATAAATATTTGCGTTGTGTATATTTTTGCCCCGGCATGCGCCACCATGTTGGTGCTTGCAATTCGTCGTGACGTGTCCTTTGCCGTATCCGCGAATCTGCATAAGAGAAAGCTCTTTTTCCATAGCAGCAATTAAGTCAGCTCTACCACAGAGCATATAATGCACTAAACTATCTGCCATGCACTTGGAGTAAAACTGATATAGCTGCTGTTGCCATTCAACGGGTAAATTAAGGAGGAGGAATAAACATTTATTGCGGAACCAGCACTTTAAGATGGCCGGGCCTAAGCCTCCCATGAGGGGACGTCGAGGGCTTGCCTCGCCGCCGCCTCACGGGCGTGCTGGGTCGCCCAGTGGTTAATCTTTAAAATTGTCATACTAGAGCACACTGAAACGCATAACTACTAATCAGCTTAAACATGCATTAACTTCATTTTCTACCGTGTTGGTCGTCAGTCCTAGAGAAAAAACAGCGGCAAATATACATTATACAAAAAAACGCGGAAAAGAAAAAAAATTATATGTTCACATGTAAGATATGTTCATTATATGTTACTCTTCGTCATTGTAAGTAGAACACCCGCACGGCTTTCCATTATCATTCAAGGCTATAAATATTGTACTGCATATACACTAACGTTACCAATGACGCGAGAGTCTGGCGAGAGCGCCCTTAGCGCAGCAATAACAAGACACCGTGCAAAATTACAAGTTGGTGACACCCGGCAAAGGTCACTGTTAAATTCATTAAAATTCTTGGTGTACCTCGACTGACGTGAGAATGTGAAAGCCTTTGTAAGTATTCTTTCCATGCATCCAAAATATTAATTTCGTTACATTTTATCTGGTGCTAAAGATAGACAAGCCTGAGAACATACACCGTATGGCATGGCCTAGCACTTTGACAAAAAAAAGTGCGCGCCTATATATAGCTATCTTAAGAAAACTTGATTGCGTTTAGGTACGCTAAGCACTGTCGTCATTTTTAAAATAAGGCCGTTGACTTGGTATCGTACGAAACGAACGTTTTTTTGCCTGGAACTCTACTTCACCCTTCTCAATTCCCGTGTGCGCGGCTTAGGACTCAAAAGAGACGAGATCGCAGCTACCGGGTGCTCATGAGTGATCATCAAGATAGGCGTTAAAACATTCCATCACATGAAGAAATTAAAAAAAAAATGTAAGAACTGTCCTTTTCAGAGAACATGTGTTTGTAATAATCGGTGTATCAGGTATTTCGAGAACCCGACATTGAGAGAATTCATTTAGAAAGCTTTACTCGCTGAGTTATGAGACCATTCTCCGGCTGCTGGGATTGTGGTCGCAGTAGTCGTCCATTACGTGCGCCTTATACCGTTGTCTTCGGATTACACTTATCTGCAGTCACATCGCTGGTAATTGCAGCAGCGACACACAATGTGACAGCTATCTCTTCTGCGTTATAAGCATCATACATCTTTGGCGCAACTCGAATGCAACGTGCTCTAAATGGGAAGCATAATGGCGAAATGAACCCTGGTACAAGTGATGCACTCACGTGCTCTCTGCATGTCCTCTTGCTGATCCCCAGCACTACATAAAGTTCCTCCTTGCCCTGTTTCATGCTTATAGTATCAAAGATAAAGGTATCAACACTTTCCCACCTAAGGGTAACATGTTCCTTAAGCTATATATTGAAGTCGTAACATCTCTGCAGTGCTTATAAACTTTTAAGCGCTCAAAAGGAATACAAATATTAAAACTACAAAGTTTGTAACCTATGAAACTTAAGGTATTTGGCGCTGAGAGTAGCAGTAGGGGTTAGCAGATTAAGATTGAAAGAAACTTCATCGGAAGCATCGCATGAATTCTGTAATGGTGTACGACGTTTCGCGAGCGGGAATAGCTAGGGAATAAACTGATTTATTTCCACCGAGAAACTATTGGAAAGCAATACACATTCTAGCTTTCTAGTTGAACCAGGGGGTCTTAATACCGCTAGGTGACAAACTGTTCCCGGGTCGTCTGCTGGTTGGCTGCATTCGCCTGTGATTAAGAGCAGGTCACCGCACTAACATAAATGGATAAATAGCCACTATCGAAGGCTGTACCGGTTTTATTGAAGCCAATGATATGGCATCTAAAGAGAGAGAGAGAGAGAGAGAAATAGAAGAGAGGAAAGGCAGGGAGGTTAACAAGACGCACGTCCGGTTTGCTACCCTGCACTGGGGACAGGGGGTATAAGGATGAAAGAGAGAGAAAGGAAATAGAGAGAATACAGTTTCGGGCACATTTGAAACTTCGCACGAAGTCTACAGACGGTCGCCAAGACCTGTCGACTTGAGGTAGTGCAACAAGGCTTTCGTGGCTTTCTGTGCCATCGACGCATACGGCCATGGTCCAAGGATCTTCATTTCCGACAATGGTCGAGAGTCCAGCCGGTTCAATGCTGTCCGGAGAGTTTCACGCTCGACGTCGAACTGGGGACAGAGACATAAGACATGTTCAATTGTTTCATTGGTTCCACAAGAGTCGCACATGCGCGTATCCCCCATTCCAATGCGGAACGAGTAGGCCTTTGTAAATGCCACCCCGAGCCAGAGGTGGCACAATACTGTCGCCTCAGAGCGGGAAATGTTTGATGGCACTTGAAGCTTCAAGGATGGGTCAATCTTGTGGAGATGGCACTTCGGGTTAAGAGAAGACCAATATTTGTGTGTCATAGCTTTAGCCACGATATGAAGTTTTCCTGCAGCGTCGGTCCTGGATGAGGGGATTTTGACTGGGTGGCCTTCCAGATGAGCGGACCGGGCGGCTTCGTCAGCGAGGTCATTACCAGCAATGCTGGTATGTCCCGGTAGCCACTGAAATATAATTTCATGCCCTTTAGCGATAGCTTGATGGTAGTCTTCTGTTATCTCATATACCAGCTGCTCATGAGTCCTGTGATAAATGGCAAAATGCAGACTCTGAAGAGCTGCCTTAGAATCACAAAATATGAACCATTTCTGAGGTGTCTCTTGCAGGAGGTATTGTACACCAGCACGCAGGGTAGCAAGCTCTGCCGCCGTTGATGTTGTGACGTTTGACAGTTTGAACTTGAGTGTGGTTTTCGTAGCCGGAATGACAACGGCACCTTGAAGAACTGGTAGATGAGACGGAACCATCGGTATAGATGTGTATTCGGTCCCAGTAGGTCTCATTCAATAATAGCAGCGTCATCTGCATCTAAGAACGCAGAAAGAGGTTGAGGGTACACTTGCCACTGCGCCTAGCGCAATAAACAATCTCGAGTCTACCTGTTGTTGACTGGAAGCGTAAAAATTTGGAGGACGCTTAAGCTTCGCCGTTAAGAGGGAAAGGCAATAGCATTCAAATATCTCTGAATGCTTGTCAGGCTTCCCGGCAACTGCAGCTTTCTTTTTCTCCGCCTTCGCCTCTGCGCGCCTCTACCGTTTGACACTGCTGTAGGGAGTCTCCATGCAAAGCAGCGTTGCATGTAGGAGCCATCTAGATGGGGTTTTCGCAAGTAACCTACCCGAGCGCGCCGCTATTGTTATGGTAGAAATGCTGAAAGAGGGGTTCGTGTTTGAGTTTCCTCGTAACAGAATTATGTTTTCTCGTACATTCAAATTACAATCCGACGCTATCATATCTGTAAGTTGTAGTTAAGTGGTACTATACTATTTTTCCGACGAATTTTATTTTGAGAAACCCAATTTTAATTCACGAACGCCTTGCGCCACGCGGAGGGCCTGTGTTGTCGGGATATTTCGGGATGGATTTCTCCGCCACGGACGCCGATGCCGACGCCAGATTTTCTGCGACACGGGGCCCTTAACGCCCTCGCGTTAAAATGGGATGTCCTTATTCCTAAGCAGATAGCTGTCTGAAGAGAATGTGCACAGAGGTAAGCTAATGCAACGTCCATGTGATGATGTCAGGTGAAAGAAAGCGCAACTTTCCTGTCGGTGAAACCATCAGGAATTATGATTCGTTAGTTGTCACAGGCGACCCACGGATATGAATTAACGCGATATTGTGTAGGGCCCCGTGTCGCAGAAAATCTGGCGTCTGCAACCGGCGTGTGATCGCGGGGGGCGGAGAAAATCATCCAACCACATCGACCGCGGAGGCCCGCCACGTGGTACAAGGTTTTGGTGAACAAATATTGAATTTCTCACAGAGAAGTCCGTTAGAAAAATGGTAAAGTACGACTTTACCATTCGTCGTCGGATTCGCCGTCGGATTGCTTACCAATCGGCGTCGGATTGTAATTTGAATGTACGAGAAAACCTAATTCTGCTACAAGGAAACTCAAACACAAACCCCTTTTCTAGCATTTCTACCAGACCTGCGCACGCCGAGGCAATGCAAACAATTATTCAAATAATAAAAAAAAGGTGCTAGGGTTTTCACATCTTAATAAAGACGACTTATATTGCACCTGCAAAAACGTCTTTCCAGCAATGCATTTCAGTTTAAAAGTGAAGCCGACTTTAATGTGATCGGTGTAAGCTTGGTCTTTGTAAGCTAGCTTTCCCACGTTCAGTGTTGCAGGGAATGAAGCCTACTTGCCGTATGCGAACGATGCGATGCAACGGGTCCCGATCACGCTACCGGCGTTCTACTCTTTTGTTGTTATGGTGCAAGATGATCACCGTTTCTGGAGGGAGACAGTTTGATGTGGTCGTGACAAGTGAAATAAACGCTATTCTTCTCTACTAGCCAGCGGCGTCGGATTCAGGTTGCGAGTTGAATGGCCTCCGTAGTTTAAATCAGCGTACCTTAAATAAGCGTACCGGGAGAATGCAAAGTCAACTGATGCCCGTGCATGGAAGCTGGTCTTGTGGAATGGCATTTAGTGAACACACACACACACACACACAAACGGACGACTTGTCAGAGGCAGAGCGCCACTATACTCCCTTGCGTTTTCCCCCAGAGGCAGATGCTTTTCTTAGTATGCCCACTACTGCTGATGGAGAGAAAACAGAGCGCTGTGCTCAGGCAGTGGTGGCAGAGGTAGTTGCCGAGGAGACGGCAATGTCGGTTGCCTTCTACTTTCCTTTTATTGTGTATCCAGGTGGTGCCTGGCTCCCCTCAAACCGTGGAACACAGACAACCGCTTCACTTTGTTTCTTCTTTCAACTGTTTTATCATTATGCGCTTTGGCATATTCTGGGCCTTGTATTTGTTCTGAGAGCTTTGAATTTCTTGCTTTCTCTCTTACGAAAAGACGGCGTCTGTCGGGATATTGTAAATTCACTTCTTTCTGGGCCTATGCTCCCTTAACGCTAGGTGTTTTGCATCCAAAAGGTACTACAGAATGCCAACCAACAGCCTTCAAAAAAGGCTCAATTTGGCCCTAAAGAAATATTTATCTTAAATATGCAGTATGCAGTGACGGAACGCTGTTCGTTACAGATCACCAGTGTGATGCCTAAATAATGCAGTTGGTATGCTTTCCGCAACAAGATCCCGAAATTATCATTTGCGGCAGGTTTCGGTTCATCTGAGATGTTTCACAACTGATAAAATTGGGTGCTTTTCGCTACAGCGCCCTCACAAAAATTTCATATTTATCACGGCACAAGGCATTGGAATTATCACTTCTAACAGACCCGATACTGAAGCTCATTTGAAGCAACGTTTTGCGAGAGATGCCGAGGCGAAGGCTGTTCTCAAGCCCAACTCTACGTTCTGTCTTCAAATATATGACTAAAAAAACGTGTTTACAAAAACATGAATGATGAAGACATACACAGGCGTTTCTTATGTCCTCATCATTCAGATTCGTGCCAACGTGTATTTCCAAGTGTGCTGCTTGAACAAAAACTATACATCACCAAGTAGCATATCAGTAGCTATTATAAAAAGAAAACAGTTAGACGATCTCACATGACGTGGAGTTATGCGTTTCCATCTGATGTCGCGTTTACCATTACCTTACATGAAACGCATTTTTGCCTGAAATACGTCGCTTCTGTTGCGCACTGTGAATGTGATGTGCCGGTGCATGGCTAAGGCACAGCGCGAATACTTCAAAAATAATCTTCTTGCGGTTACTAGCATACGTATCGAGCGCAGATAAACTTGATCCTCTGCTCAACTTCATCTGGTATACACAGTGGCACCACTTATGACCATGCAAGCTCTCCGTCGTCGTCTTTATCCCTGCTTCTCTCTCGTCCGCTCCTCAGCAAGAGACCCGTGGTCCTTAGGCCACCACGCTTCCTTTTGCTCACTTCTTTCAGCACTATCTTCACTCCTCGCTTCACCACTATCACATGCACCGAAAGGAATGGTGCCTTAGCGTTTGGGACACCGTCTAGTCGCACGGTTGACGGCCTCGCGTGTACCGACACCGTGCCGAGCTCTTCTTCGCTGCCACTATTGCGGCAACAAGGTGCAGCTCTTCCGAGCTGTTCCGAGCCTAGACTGCAGAAGTTGCTGCGGGAATACCTGTTGTCCCGCCTCTCTTTCCTTTTCGCTAGCCCGTGCTGACGCTTGCAGGCACTCTGCGAGGGTCATCTCGGTGGCAATAACGATTGCGCTGTAATTAAAGAAGGGCTCTGGGACGGAAGTAGTGGTACGCTTAAGTGCAAAGGCTTTCTCGCTCGTTTTGTTTTGTTTTCACTTGCCTTTCTGGACAAGAGAGGCGGAACACAGAAAGTGTGAGCATGCCAACTTCCTCTCCATGCGAGCGGCGTCGAGGATTAGTGCTGTGTCGACGAGAGCTGCGAAGAGTAGTGCTCTTTCCTCAGCTTGAGCTATTTTGTTCATTACGGAAGGGTTGTTGGTGTGCACTTATTAGAACACAGCAGTGTGCTGCAGTAGTGTTCTACACAGTAGGCGCTACCTGTAGCTTTAAAACTTTTGCTAATGCCAAGACAATACGATGTGCCTCTTTTTTTTATCTGTTCTTCTCCCATCTATGCAGTACACACCTGTCACAATAAGAACAAACAAGAAGGCTTGCTCGATTTCAGGTTCTAGATTGAGGATCTTTCTTGTCCCAGTTCTGGCTACATCGCATATGTGTTCAGAGTTTTTTCTTTGTTTTCTTTCATTGTCCTTTTACAAGTGCAGCTCTGATTTAAGCGGTTCGTTGTGTAGTGAATCTCGGAGAGAAAGTATATAGGATAGATCTGCGCCTAAATTTTCCGATTTTGTGCCAACAAAGCCTCGCTTCTTGTACTTTACCTAAAGCTGAACAAAACATGCAAGCATGTTTTCATGATTAGACATTCAAATATAAAGATCTGTGGCTTCAATTTGGCTAACCTGTCTGTAGTCTTTCTCTCTATCCTGAGTATTCTTTCGCCGCTTTTAACTCAAAGTTCGGGATTTGGGCGAAAATAGCTCTAGTTTTTTTTTTTTTAACACGCCACGTACCCAGCGACACGGTACCCGTGGACACATACTCAGTGACCATAGTTGACCCGATGGTTGGTTTCCAACCTTGTTTACTCAGCACAGTAGGCCGATGCTGTACCAATTGGACCATGGGACTACGAAGTGACTCAAGTTAGCGGGAAAACGGTTAGATAGGCACATAATGTCCTGAATGTGCGGGAATAATGAAGCATTACAGTTTAAATGTGGAAGTGTTGGCGGCTGGAGTTAGAGGCAGGGGCTTGACGAATAACATTGGTTGAATGAGGGATAAACGAATGCACTGCGATGAGATGACGAGGCTTACTATAACTCATTTTCTTTCAATAGGAATAGCATCTCTTGTAATTTTAGCCACTCAATGTCGCCAGATGCCTGTATGTCTCTCTATTTGGTGTTTTGTTTATTTGGGTAGAAGCACAGACTTCTATTGCGTACTAGCTACAGGACGCAGCGGCCTAATTCAATTTTATTGCGATAGCAATTATATGGACACTTCAACCGGATTTCTGCCGTCGCCGTCGCCGTGAGGTTCCGTATAGATAAAAATCTGCGCCGCGCGCCGTATGCCCGAGGAGAAGCGTGCGGGGACGCGCGCTATCACGGAGAGCGAACGCACTCAATCTCCCACGCGCAAGCAAGGAAGTGGGAAGCCAGCGCAGGAGGGAGCGCGGGGGGGGGGGGGGGCGCACTTCTACTCTGCCAACAACCGCGCTCGTCGCTCGCCCGCACCGTCTCTTATCTCCACACGGCTCTGACCTTTGTATGCAGCTGTGCATTCGCCGCTCAGTTTCCGTAAATTTGACGCGATAGACCGCACGTACCTTCGCCCGCTGCGGCGTATGCGCTTGCTGCCAGCGTTTTGACAGCCGTTGTCTGCAGTCATTCAGTGTGGTCGATTCATGTTTGTGCGCGCTCAAACCGCGCTTGTTCATTCAGTTAGTAATAGTCGGGCCACATTTTCCAACGCGCGCTACACATGTAATGCTGCCCGGATTCGGCAGTGCAGCGCTACAGGTGTGTCCCTTCGCACGCGCTGCCCACGGGAAGCGCTTCTCATCAACACCACCGTTTCACACGCGCCTTCTCGTGGTCATCGAGTCTCTCTTCATGTCGGTCTACTTACGCCGCAGCACACCTGCTTACTTAATCAGCTCATGTTTACTACAGTTCATATTGCTACCAAAGCCGCTCACCTTACTTAGTATGACATTGCTGTGTTGCTATCGCATTCATTGCTTCGCCCTTAGGGCGAAACTGTGACATTATTTTATTGTAATTTTACATCGCTCAAGTTCTATTTTGAAGCTACTTTTATTGCAGGGAGGCCTTGTTTACGATGTACCATTGCTACTGCTTGAATCAAACAGAGCATGCGGTATATTCTTTCTGAAATGGCGCAGAATTATGTCCTAAATATTTAGATCGCATTCAAGGGTGCCTAGAGAAGCGCTACCAATAAATTCAATAAATGTCAATGATAGTGCAAATTTCATAGTGAATATAACATTTCAATATATCAATGCATTACTTCAAGCTTGAACTTGTACTCACATTCACAGCTTACTCAGAAAAGTCAATGCCTCTCAACAAGATTTGTGAATGCTTAACAAGGCATCGATAAATGTGTCATTCGAAATCAATAATAATCATACTTTATTTTTATTCTTTCTGCAGGAAAAGGGGCTAAGAAGTGCTCTGCACGCTCGAGCTGAGCTGTCGATAAAGAAAGTAAATTTCCACTAGAATGGAAAGTTTTGTGCAGTGGCTAGTCTTATTTGAGAACCCAAATTTTCGCAAGGGTTTCGAAAAAAATTACTTTACGGATCAAATATTGGAATCATTTTTGTCCGGCAGGACACCAATACGACGCCAATGATCTAGGAAGAAATTTGGCTAATAAAACACTCTTAAGTGAGAAAAGTATGCTGCATTGCCTATTTTTCCTTATACCTATCCAGAAAATGAGATTGCACTATCTCGCTCAAGCTTGTATGAATAAAAAAATTAAGTAAATCAAAACAAATGGTGACATAAAGTCTAGAAAGGCAAGGATAGCGAACAGCAATTCGACCCAGTAACAAATCACAGTAAACAAAATTAGGAAAGACCGAATGAGCAACTGCAGCTCCTGTACATTCATTAATACTAAAAAAGCACGAAAAGAACATGTGTACACACATGCATCATTGCGTTCATGCAGTGCATGTATTATCATCAGGACTTTTATACCTGCGGTGTATCTGCTCTCGCTACGACGTCCAACGTCTGTTCTCTCAGGAGAAGTATAAACCGGCTGAATTCGATACTATTTTCTGTATCAAAGATGCTCGGACCATAGCCACATCCAGGTTATTCATGCACTACAGTGCCATTGCTAAAGTGCATCGACCTCATAGTGTCAAAGGCATTTATAACAAAGAGCTTGGGGCCTCCGAACTCATTCGTTTACAGGTCACTTCGTTGTAAAGCTCGTGCACCGCAGAGCTCACAACGCAACCGGGACATAATTATTCCTTCGTTATACAGGTCATTTCGTAGTAGATGCGTTCGACTGTATACCGACCTAAACGTTTAGTCTTCCTGTGCATTATTGGCGTGCATGCTGTGTTCACTCTCTCCTTTTTTTGTCTTTTTCTATTCCCCCTTTCCATTGCCTTCGGTGTAGGGTAGCAAACCGGATGCTCTCCTTGCTCTCTCTTTATTTCTTCATACATCCACAAAATCTGTTTTCTCTCTCTCACCAGCGCAAGTACGTAAGCAAGCATCCAAGCACCAGAAACGATATAATAAAATTGAATGCTTCTCCAGCTTGGGCTTTCAGTTTCGTCTGCACCTCTTGCTCCGCCCTCAGCACCGCTTATCAGCTGCCGGCTTTCCTGTCGCCAGCAGTTGTGCCACTTTCCTCCGCCGCTTTGTTTCTACAGGGGTGAGCTCTGAAGCAGGGACATTTTGATTGATTTCTTGCAATCGCGGCTGCGCGCAGACTGTCGACTGAGGTCTTGAATTTTAGCCCGGTTTCCAAATCGGAATGGAGTAATTTCCCTATTCTCAGCCCCGTTCTCACATTTACCACTTATTTATCTAGACTGCTCTATCTCTGTCCACCACAAACCGCCTTCGAAACTCTTTATTGCTCCTTCGGTTCGTGCTCCTCAGTTATAATGTCTACATTTCTTCTGTACTGTACCCGCATAATGTGCACCCTGTTTTCCAGAAACGCCCTCTCTAATGCCTGGTGTACACCAACATACCCTCTCCGTACGCCATTCTATTTTGCGTTCTCCTTTGAATGGTAGAAAGAAAGAAAGTCATTATGAAATGAAATGAAATGGCGTGTCGTTTCCTAGATAGCCGAGAAAAGGGCGGATGCTGCTTTACTGTTTATCGATCCCCACCCCTGAAGTTCACGTGGAAACGCCCGCTGCCCCTTTCAAGCTCCACCAATTTTCCCCCTATATTTTGCTGTGGAGAATGCAGTAAGCTGGTAGCCTGTATGCCCACGACCGAAGAATTCTTACTGTCCCTAATCTCCCGTCCTTGCGACGAACAAAAACAATTTAAGGAACAGTACATGCACATAATAACGCTATTTCACGCACATAAAAAGAATTGATCGATTGTCACGTAACGGGCTTGCGTTCAGCCACGGCAAATTTGTTGTGTCAATTTGCAGCACGGATTATTTGCCCTTGTGGTTGGCGTTGGTTGGCGTTGTGAGCGGCTGTTTTCCTAAAGGAGGCACTGTGCCCTCTGAAAGGCAGTTGTTTCCTCTGTAGGAAGCTCTCGTGCAATAGGATATTGAATCTACGCATGCAAGGTAAACATTTTCGTTGCTCAGTTCACATTATTCTGTGAACAGTAATAAGTACAGACACGTTTTATGAACAACGGATAAGCGGTGGTCTATTAGATTAACAGAATTTGTTCTATGAGAAGGAAAGCGCAGATATAGAGAAGAGAAGATGATAGGGTCGTGTGAAATTTGCAGGCATTAAGGCGGGGTCAGCTGGGCCAAGACAGAGGTAAGTGGAGATTGCTGGTAGAGCTCATTGTCCTTCCTGTGGACATCAATAGGATGGTAACGGCGATGGTGCTTTCTTGATTAATTTAGAGGACATTTTCCAGCACGCAGGTGTGAACGCATTGCCTCAGAGATTTCAATTAGGTTATCTCGACTTTTACTAAACTAAGCTCAAATCATCGATTGTTTCGCTGTAGCACACCAGCGCTGCTGAAAACGTATTGACCAACGCAGGCACTCTCAACAAAGTTTTCACATTACTTCGCTTAACAGTTACGTAACAGTACACACCATGGCTCACCCACTGCATTCTATTCGCACTGAAGAAGGCTACAGTTTACTCTACCGATATGCTGCCACGTACTGCAACATACTGCTAACGACCACTGGCTTCTTCTTCATCTCAGTTGACTTCAACGCGCATTACCAGCTATATGGAAGCACCACGATAAGTTCAGATAGCAGAATGACTGCAGCGCAATGTATCAGCGTTGCACACAGTGCAGCGTGCACACACAGTGTTCTCTCTCTCCTTCTTTCTCGTTCAATTCCCCTTTCCAGTCCCCCTTTCTCTTTCCCCAGTGTAATGTAGCAAATCGGCGTTCATCTGGTTGAACTCCTTGCATTTCTTCTCCTTGCTTTCTCTCTCTCCATTTGTAAAGAAGGCATACAGGCGTCTCAAGCTGTCAGCACTGCGCGAGTCCATGCTGTGCACATGAAATTGTGCCGCAAAAGGAAAAGGCAGTAAGCATGGTCAAAGTGCAATGGTCTCTTAGCGAACGCAAAGCCTGGTCTTCTTCCCACTGAATTCGAACATTGATCACTCAGCCATACCCACGAATTTTCTTGCTCAGAACTACACCTGTGGGTGCTTCGCATGATCTCCAATGACTCGCCTCCACGCACTGGGGGCCGTTGTTTGACTCGCGAGGCTACTCCCTCTTTGTAGGCAGGGGTCGCCATATACCTTCGGCCAACTACGCGGAAATCATTGTTCCAGCCCAAGCAAACTCATTATCTGAACTCGTTATGGGAATAGAGGGGAAATTCTCGTTGCCACCACCCGTCGCATAGTATTCAAGGCAAGATGTTTCCTACAGTACGCCTGCATTGTTGTTCAACTGACACTGGTAATAGGTTGCCGTCATGAAGATATGTAATTGCTACCTCGTAGAGCGTGCGCGACTATTATATTTGTTCCATTGTTACGCGCCCTCAATGAAGTCTAGGGAACCTGCGTTGCCAAAGACTATCCTAAATGATAAAGATAAGAAAAAAAAGAGACGTGAGCAGCTTGCACTAGTGGTGCAATGCTGGAGTAAACAGCGGAGCTGGGGATCGACCTAGCGTGTTCCGGGTTTTACTAGGCTTGGCTAAGTTTTGATAGTAACTGCTAAGTGCTGCTAGGCACGGTATTCCGAATAGGCTCCCCGCCGACGCGCAGATTCTCGCTTGGTCTCGCAACGCGCTTCAATATGAGCGGCTTCTTCTTCGGGTGTCCGGATCTTTGGTCGTCCCATGTCAAGGCTGTATGTACATCGCCACAGAGTCAAAGAGAGTTCTGCCGCCGTCACGGTGGCTCCGAGCTTTATCTCCCCGGTGATGCCACGGCCAAGCTGCACCTCCACACTTGCCGGGGCGTGGCTGGTCGAAAGCTGTCGAGCCGCCACTAGAGGGCGCTTGCTGCAGTCACGGACACCGCGCGAGTTCGGCGCGAACGCGGCAGAACATAGAAACGCGGACTGAGTCAGCAGCAGATCTGCGCGTTGCCTCGTTGGTGCTGCTACAATTTCTTTCTGTCTCTCTCTCGCTCTCATTTTCTCTTTCTCTATCATATCGAGCATAACGCACGCCGCGCGCATGCTCTCCTTCCCTCTCCTTAGCCTCCCAAGTCATGGTAACATGTGCACAGCACGGAGAGGAGGCGAAGCACACGTCGCTCCGCGAGGAGGTTGCTAGGCAACGCGCGGTGACGTCATCGTTCAGCGAGGTTTGTTGTACGCGCTCCATGGACTGACGGTCAGCGTAAACAGCTCCGCTGTTAAAAAAGGATTTTATTTTTTCCTTTGTAGGCTTGCGTAGCAAGTGATAATGGCAATGCAGCTTTGATCCGTGACCTATTTGAATTTCTTACACGAATAATAATAATGGTGCTACCATTCGTGGTTCACTGGTTCAGCATGCCAAACGGCAGATTGGGGGCTCTGTGTGGCGGGGTTCTGGCGTGCATTGGAGGTGCCTGCTTTCCTTATCTGCGGTGAAGCAAATGCGGTGTGTTAACATAGTGCGTCGGTGGAACAGGGAATCAGGCACTCTATGTTCTATTTTTTTTAAGAATCATTTATGCTTGGAAATTAGATACCCTTGTTATGCACGTTAACGTAGAGTCAGCCTATAACACAGGCTGTTGGTGTGCGGCACCACGCAGTGGAACGTTTGAGAGCGGCCATAATGAGTACAGGGGGATGCGCACCAAAAGAGATGAGCATATGGGCTCAAGCAACCAGACCAGCGAGGAAGTAAAAGCGAAGGCAGGGGGCCCCAACCATGGCCGATATCGGTGACTTAATAGCCATGTGTCGTTACATATAAAGGAGATGTGAACACCTCCACACAAAACCGGGGACCTTCATTCTCGTCACTAGGAAAGCACCTGCACAATACAGGGCGCGTACAGAGGTATTGTGCATGGTCGTTTTCCAAAGCCTATCCTTGTCCATTCATTTTGCCCATCCATTTCATTCATTTTGCCCATCCATTTTCAGCTACCACGAAAGCACCTGTGGACGCCATCTCACTGATATTCAGCAAAAACCAGGGAGAGCGCGTGCGTTCCTCGCAACTGCTGTCTTATAGCCACGGCTGCAGGAATGGCGGTGGAATAAGTTCTGCAGAAAGCTGGCTCCATACGCCCATCACCACCTAATGACCGTCACTGGCCTTTGGATGACAACCCACGAACCCGGGAGGCCCGGTGTTGTCGTGAAAATAAGGAATGGTGGGGATGTGGAGGTGCTAGGAACATTGAAGAAAAGCAAACATTTCATTAAGCGTCGGTCATCGATTTTGTGATCAGCGTGCAGGGTACAGGTATCTCAGAAATCCATTCGGAGGATGCCGGGCGAGGTCATTTATGCCGCCATTTCAGCAATTCCGAGAAGTCTCGCTCAACTCGACACAACAATCGACAGCCCGAAAATACATTCATATGCCAACCCACTGCTCCCTGTACATCTCCATGGTCCCATACCTTGCGTAATAGCTTTGATTATGCGTCAGCTATTGCTCTTTTGCAGTCTGTTGCTGTTCGTATGAATACTCACTAAATAATATGAGCAGAAATAGAAGTGTCTGTGGCGACGCACCGATTAGGCGAAGCTACCTCATGCGTGCGCAAATAAACGATTAAGGGGGCGAGAGCCCAGGAGGCGGATGGCGAAAGAGCACGTTCGTTTGTCTGAGAGCGAGAATTGTCTGCAGGTCTAGCACCTAGTTTTAGGCGTACAGGATATAATTTGCGGTGCTGTGGGTGCTGGGTGTTTGATGCTGTGTTTGCTGAGCAAGCTTTGTTTGATGAACGCCTGCGTGAAATCACTCGGGAAAGGGCTGGTCGTGGACGTGCCGATTCTATAGTGAGGGCTTCCGTAGCCGAGGCTCGCCGTCATCGACGAGCTGAGTATCCCGAGGCTAGGGCTTCCGAAGCCGAGGCCCGGCATCAGCGACGATCAGAAAATCCCGAGGTGACGGCTTCCGGACGTTACCCTGACGGAGCTCAAATACACAGACGACAAGCTTCGCTTACTCCCGTTTTCTCGACAGGGGAAGGGCTGGTGATTTTTTTAATAACCTTCATTTCGTTGTAGCGACACATCCTGACCATTTGCGTTATTAACGCCGTTTTGCACGGCTCTTTCTCTACGTAAGTAACATCACCTACATCAAGCAGAGCCTGTACTCAGAATGTTTGAATTCGCCAGACCACTTTCTGTGCTTGCCGCACAGCACTTACCAACCGAACTGCATTTTTTAAATATAATTACAGGTCGCTCTCAGCCTTAATATGACGCGAAATGTCCCACGTAGCTTCCATCGCCCACATCGCGCATATGATCTGATGCCGTTACAAAAGTCGCAAAGCGAACACACTCCTCGACAAAAAGTGTCCATTCTCGGTGCAAATCACGAGTGCAGCACCTGCCACATCGAGTGTATTTTCAAACCCGGCTTGCGCACTTCAGAGAAACTTTTAGGGCTTAAGTCAGTAGAGCCAATAAAGAGTGTACCGAAGATGTAGCCGCGAGCGCAATCCGTAAGAAATCCGCTTATTTCGGCGCGGGAACGTAGATAACCTTAACGCGGTTGTGTCACAGAGCTCGGCCACTGTGTTCATAAGCAGGCGGACTAAACGAGTTGAATTACGCCAGCTCAAAGCAATTAAGGAAATAATAGATGTGACTGGCCTCACATCTCCTTTCCATGGCAGGTCTGATTCTGTGCCGTCGAAAAAAATTAGCAGGCGTATCTTTTTTCTACAAAAGTGATTAAATCTCTCAGGGGACAATAGGTAAATTTAGGGTGTTTTATTTTATTCCAGAGAGATCTTATTGTCTCCTCAAGCTGGGAGTGTAGTTTTGCATGCCTTAAAGCTTTCTGCTAAATCCAGACTGCTTCTTTGCCTCGTTGTGTTCGTTGTTTTTGTCTGCATCACACATTTCTGCTTGTGCCTTGTGCGCGAACGTAATAACGAGGACGCTGTTAACTTCTTAAAAATCAAGTGGTTTTAGTTTGTCCATCGCAGCATTGCTGTAGACCAAGGCGGTAAATTTTGCAGGAGGCGCTGCCGCTGAAATGTTCATCAGCGTTGTGCTTAATTAAATTCAGCAATGTGTAGCGCTATTCTTTCCTTCTTGTTTAACTTGCTTTTTTAAGCGCTGCCTTTAACCGTGTTATTCATTCTTCCGCTCTTCGGAGGTGAATTTACAAATCGTTGCAGGAATTCCAAGTTTATTTTTCAACAGGCTGGAGCAGGCTAGAAACAGAAGCAACTTGAAAAACACTCAGTCCTTTAGACCTCCATGGATCAGCAGCGCAGATCGATTACTTTTGGTTATATTGATCGGAATATTCTTGCCTTTGTCTACTTCGGGAAAATTTGCTCTCGTAAGTTATGTCCCTTCAGCTCACAATCACGGAGAGCTGCCAGATTACTTGTGGGAAGAATACATTCTTCTTAGTTCATTGGCATTTGTTATCTCAACCAAGAAGGGATAGAAACCCACTGTAACAAAAGTGTAAATTTACGCTTTAGATAAAATCGGCCCCTGACGGCGCGGGTCATCTTGGCTTTCACAGGTCATCCTGCGACCTAATTTTTTAAAAGTTTTGCACTGTGTTATATGTCAATGACCTGCACGTTACGCCACCTACTGACAAGGACAACAGCGTTTAAGGAATTCGCGGATGCACATGGCCACAATGACTGCAGCTCTTGGCCCCAGCTTTGATGGACAAACTTCGACATACCGCATTTATGTTTATTCGGAAATGTCCGGAAGAAAAGCCTCTGTGGAGTAACCGAACAAAAATGCAAAGCATGGCCCCGGAGAGTATTGTTAACCTGTGGAAAATGTTATTCAAATGTTGAAAATGTATTAACCCAATGCTAGCCCAGTGGAATTAACCAGACGGATACATCGTGCCCGTCGACTTAAATGCTCTGAATTAAACACCATAGAAGGACAGTTATGCAGCTGCGCTGAAAAGTCCAGCACCAACGACACGTACACTTTGGAAGTTTTACTGCAATGTGTAGTAAAGAATTTCCTCTAAAATACGCGTAGCGTAAGCAAATATACTATTGAAGGAGCCCTGAAGCAATTAATGAAGATCACAGGAGGTTTTATTTGGAAGTGGGGTTGTTAGCTTATTTGTTTGTTGGCTTTTTTTTCAAATTTTTGAAGCGCTTATATTATGACTGTGGTAGGAGGAAATAAAATCCACAGATGTAAGCGACTCACAAAGATGTAATATCACAGGGGCAGCATTGACTTCCAGATTAACCATAGAGCGCCACCAACTCTATACTAAACAGCCATAGCAATATCTCCTGGGTGGAGCAATAAGGGCTATCAAGCTCAAGTGAGTTATAGCGAAGAAAGCGCAGGCATGGATATTGTAGAATTTCTGACACACGTGACGGGCGATAATACGCCAGATGTTTCTCGGTGCAGAAATGTGATAAAAAAGTCAGTATCAAACTGTTTTTGAGAAAAGTCACAGGCCTGCGCGGCACACGCAGCACAGTCACAGCGTAAGCTGGTGGAGCGGCTCAAGAGTACCTCCAATTTGGGCACCACGCACAACAGGTTCTTCGCGGCAGTCTGTTCGCCTCGTTATGACGAGAACGATCTGAACTGTCCGCCCGCCGTCGACAGCGAGCTGCGGCTTGTAATGCTCTCTGCACAGCAGTTAGCTGAGCCCGATCAAGCCTTAGAACTGCAACTTACATGTCGGGCGCGCCGCCTTTGCAGGCACCTTAACTAGATGGCACCACCATACTGGCGGACGCTCGGCAGCTCGCGAGCGCCTTAATTGCGCTCCTCGTCTGAATCACATATCGTCGTCTGCGCCTGCGGACGCTGGGTTTGCAGGCATCTTACCTAGATGGCGCCACCATACTGGCGGAGGCTCGAGTCGTCTCTGCCGGCGTGCTTGCCTTATATATGGGTATTTTCCACGGCGCGGTAGCAAGCGCTTGCGTGGCTCAGTGGTAGAGTATCCGGGTCCCACGCAGCCGGCGCGGATTCGATCCCGGCGGGAATCGGGTACTTTATTTCCGTTTCCGGCGACAGCGGTTACGTGGCGGAAGTCTGCGGTGGCATCATAGCGACCCGAAACGGCTATTGGAATGAGCCCATAACAGCTTACGCTGTAAAATCAATAGATATATGACTAAGTGTCTGATGTGATTTGCGTTATCGGCATATCGTTTATGCGAACCCCCAATGCAGGCTTGCGTGAATGCTTCACGTATTTTAGGCTACCGACCCCATGAAGTGCAATTTCACGAGCATCTGGCTTCACTGCATTGAACAAGAACTAAGCGCTAACTCGAATCCCATTTCGAAACTGACGCTCATTGGAATATATTAGCTGAAGATTATTTATTCAGGTTATTCACGCATACCATATGTGATGTGGTTATAAGGATAAAGTGCGGGCGATTCCGTACACGCACTTCGCATAAGCTAAGAGTTGAAGGCTTCATTTTATAGGAGGCACAAATGAGGATTTTTTCCTCAATCTTCGTCAGTTAGCCTCTATGAAAAAAAACGGCATAAAAAACAAACAAAAAAAACCCCGTGAGAGCCCTTCCGCTCTGTGAAGAGGGAAGTCCAGCGAAGCTGGCGCTCTGGTGGGTTTTGCTATGTTGGCGCTTGGCAATATTGGGGATTCGCTGTGTTGAATTTGGCTACAAGATGGTAAACCGACCCCTTCGGAACGTACTCGGGAAAGAGGCTTCGGTGCCGGCTCCGAGTAGCACAATAGGGTATTTTTAACACTTACGCCAAGGCTATACAATGCCCGGGTCTGAAAGAACTGGCTCGGCATCCACGGATGACGGCGTTCCTATCGCGCTGCAGCGAATGGGGCGTGTCGGCGTCCACGGGCGATGGCGTTCCTAGCGCTTTCCTCACGCTTTTGTACAACGTTTCCAGACAAGAGTCCTTGACCAACAGGGGACTGTAAGAAACATACTGCAACAAGACGGCAAGTTGGGCCAGTTGGTTGGGATTCATCGTAAGGATCGTAACAGCGCAAACAAGACACAGACAAAAGGAAGGAAACACGACATCATCAACATCAGTCGAGGGTACTGTAAGTCTTACATCTTACAGTCCCCTCAACATCAGTTGAGGGGACTGTAAGAGTCCACCTAGTGGACTTTCCATTTCGGCTGTCCGATTGGCTCCAGCTGCACGGACGAGAAGGAGACTGGCTGGCTTCTTCAGAATCGCTCGTACGGCTGGAGCCAATCGCGACAGCCGAAGTGGACAGTCCACTAGGTGACTCCTACAGAGTAGCCCCCCCCCCCCCCCCCCCATAAAGCTTCGCATATACAACCAAGGCTAACGCGAACTCCTCTAACGATCCCCCTCCTCCGTTGACCGAAGTTTGTCGTGGACAGGCGGGAGCCCGGAGAGAGCCCGTGGCACAGGCGGCCGAGGCCGGCAGGGCTGCGCTCATGCGCCGCCGTGCGAGAGCGTGCACACACACGCACATTCATGCGTGGCAGCCGACTAATACCCTCCTCGCCTTCCTTCCATTTATCAGCGGCTATGGCAATAGACGCACGCGGAGCAGCCGGAGGGGCGAGGGAAAGAGTACCCATCAGCGGCCGAGGCGGAGGGACGCAAAGGTGGAGCACCGCCGGCCAGCCTCGCCAACCTCCCAGAACGGCTCAACTCTATAGACGGGTGCAGCTTCCAGCAGGCATTGCCGCGCGAGCCTCGCACCCAGTGCCACCTCTAGGGGGGGGCACGCGGCTTAAAAGAAGGTCGACTGGCGCAAAAGAAAAGAGATATCGGGGGCTCAGCCGGCCGGGAGGGAGGAGGGGCCGTGCGCTGAATAAGTCGACGATGCTCGAGCCAATGAGGACGATAGTTTTAGGGGCGAAGCTCCTTAGGGTGTGGGTCGTTCCCTCCTCTGTAGTAGTAGTAGTAGTAGTATGTAGCCAGCTCTAGTTTATGAATTGCTCAATAGATGGCGTTGTGTGTCCGTACGTGAAAGAGACGCCGCATGTAGTTTTATGAAGTGTTCACTAGAAGTCCGTAGCTCTGGTTGGCATGGAGACCGCTATGTATGTATGTATACGCATATATACATATATATGTATATGTATAGTATAACAGGAAGCCAACTTCCGCTTCTGTTTCCACTTCCGGTTCCGGAAGCCAGCTTCCG
This sequence comes from Dermacentor silvarum, assembly GCF_013339745.2. Classification (NCBI taxonomy): domain Eukaryota; kingdom Metazoa; phylum Arthropoda; class Arachnida; order Ixodida; family Ixodidae; genus Dermacentor; species Dermacentor silvarum. Next base: position 91,041,412 of record NC_051159.1, read on the forward strand.
GCTTCCGGAGAACGCTTTCGGCGTTTTTCTCTCTCGTCCGTAGCTAGGTGCGCTGCGGTGCACAAGGGCGTTCGTTCCCGACGCGCGCTATCTTTCTTTCTCGTCCGTAGCTAGGGGCGCTGCGGTGCACAAGGGCGTTCGTTCCCGACGCGCGCTCTTTCTCGTCCGTAGCTAGGGGCGCTGGATTGCACAAGGGCGTTCGTTCCCGACGCGCGCTCTCTTTATCTCTCGTCCGTAGCTGTGGTTTACCCGAATTATTCCCCGGTGCTTCGCCCACTCATCATCATTCACTTCGTGAATATGCTGTGATTTTTTTTCTACACGTGGACACGATCCTCGGGGCCCTAGCTCTTAACAGCTTCGCTGCACAAAAATAAAGAAAAGGAAGCATGAACGAAAATGGAACTGTAACTGCTAGAGATAGAGCCACCGATGGCGCATCGTCCTCAATAGTAAAGTCTCCAAATAATGTCGCGTTTATGATTTTATAATTTCTTCTTTTTTTTCGGGGTTTAGCATTAAGCTAAAGCTATGAGTCTTTCCGGACATTCAGGAAACCGCTCTGAGGAGGACAACATGGCGTCCTCATGATTACTAAAAGCGTAAGGTACTTTTGCGTAATCCTTGCGATGGGTTAATAAGCAAGCCGAGAAGATATAGGTCGGTAAATATGTCCACTGAACGTACAAGAAAACACGCGACTTCTTTCCCGTTACAGATAGTGCTTGCGGGGGGCAACGAGAAACACGCAGTGCCTTTATGGCGTGATGGTGGTAGATAGTTCAGCCTACTCGTCAGTTTCTGAGGCGTTCTGGCGAGAGAGCGGGGGAAAAGGAGGATGTGGTCAGATGACGGAGAGAGCACGGTAAGCCACGGAACGAGAGTAGCCAGAGGAAGATTTATCACGATCGAAAGCGAACACCGGCGAGAGGAACGCAGAGCGCATGCCTGGCGGGGCACGCGGGGCCATAGAAGGGAGGCAGCGGGGAACAGTCTTCGAAGCGTGACTATGTGCGGTGGCCGCCTTTCACGGACGCCATGTCCGCGCGCGCGGCTTAACTTTCCGTTTGTCTGTGATTTCCACTTCGGTGGTTCCTAAGACTGCTGCTCGGCTGGCGAGCATTGCACTGAGTTTACTTTTTTTTACTTATTTTATCTTTCTTTCGCTGTGCCAGAGAGGGGGGCGGCGGCTTGCGTTTTGGTGCGGGCCATTCAAACGGCGACCGCGACCATTCGCCCATGAAGACCCCAATCATATGCAGGGCACGCGAGCGCAGCTCCCGACGATTGCAAATCATCCCGCAGGCCTCATCGCGGGCCCAGCGCCTTGTTCCGTGTGAGTGCACGTGGCTCTGGATGTGCGAAGGGTGGGTGGATGACAGGAGGGGAGGTGGGAATAGACGACGAACTTTAATGGTGATGCGGGATGTAGTTAGCTACTTCATATTTTCCAGGGGATGACTCCAGTGTTGCGTACCGGCGGGGTAGCTTATTACAGCTTTACTAAATTTTCGCTGAGCGGAAAGTTCTGGTCCTTTATTCCCTATCTCAACTATCTTAGCGCTCGACATAGCATAAGAAATAAATAAGAAGTGTATAAAATGAGCGAAGGCTGCCGAAGTTCCGGCAGCACACAGAAACTAAGCTAATCAATTGCGCATAGTTTTATTGAACTCCACGGAGTCTTTACTATAATTAACGTGTGCGCATTTAGCTTGCGTTGCAAATGACGCGGCCTTTCTTCTCAGTACTTCGTCGAATTTCCATTTACCGAAAGTCCCGTGCAACCTCGTACGTGCGCTCTATGCTAATTCTCCTTCTTTTCCCCTTTCTATTCTCCCTTTTTCTTACCGACAGTGCAGGGTAGCAAACCAGACTGGTTCTCCCCCCTTACCCCGCCTATTGCCGTGCTCTCATATTATGGGTCGTGATGAGGTGGTCTCGAGTAGTTGTGTTAGTGGCTGCCACATGCATTTCGAGCGAGGACTAAAATCAAATCCGAACAGCCTGAGCCTGAGTAGTTTCGATAGTAGGATCAGTTGTTTTAGACACTAGCCCTAAGTATACAAGAAACTGAACAACAGAAAGCCAAGGAAAAGAGCACATACCAGAAATGCAGCGTATAGTGCTTGCGGAGATTTCCTAGATTTTTATGGCAATAAACTTTGACAGGTGTCAGGCACGTTTCAGTGTCTATCAATAAGGAGAACTTAAAAGTTAAGTTGTCGTGCTAAACGATGTCGTATTTCATCATCATCATCATCATAATCATCATCATCAGCCTATATTTTATGTCCACTGCAGGACGAAGGCCTCTCCCTTCGATCTCCAATTACCCCTGTCTTGCGCTAGAGTATTCCAACTTGCGCCTGCTAATTTCTTAGCTTCATCACCCCATCTGGTTTTCTGCCGACCTCGACTGCGCTTCCTTCTCTTGGTAACCATTCTGTAACCCTAATGGTCCACCGGTTATCCATCCTACGCATTACTTGGCCTGCCCAGCTCCATTTCTTCCGCTTAATGTCAACTAGAATATCGGCTATCCCCGTTTGTTCTCTGATCTACACCGCTCTCTTCCTGCATCTTAACGTTAGTCCTAAGCTTTTTCGTTCCATCGCTCTTTGTGCGGTCCTTAACTTGTTCTCGAACTTCTTTGTTAACCTCCGAGTTTCTGCTCCATATGTTAGCACCCCTAGAATGCAATGATTGTACACTTTTCTTTTCAACGACAGTGGTAAGCTCCCAGTCAGGATTTGACAATGCCTGCCGTATGCGCTCCAACCCAATTTTATTCTTCTGTAAATTCCTTTCTAGTGATCAGGGTCCCCTGTGAGTAATTGACCTAGATATACGTACTCCTTTACAGACTCTAGAGGCTGACTGGCGATCCTGAACTCTTGTTCCCTTGCCAGGCTATTGAACATTATCTTTCTCTTCTGCATATTCATCTTCAACCCAATTCTTACACTTTCCCGATTAAGGTCCTCAATCATTTGTTGTAATTCGTCTCCTTTGTTGCTGAATAGGACAATGTCATCTGCAAAACGAAGGTTGCTGAGATATTAGCCGTTGATCCTCACTCCTAAGCCTTCTCAGTCTAAGAGCTTGAATACTTCTTGTAAGCATGCAGTGAATATCATTAGAGAGATTGTGTCTCCTTGCCTGACCCCTTTCTTAATAGGTATCTTTCTACTTTTCTTGTGGAGAACCAAGGTAGCTGTCGAAGCCTTGTAGATGTTTGCTAAGATATTCACGTATGCCTCCTGTACTCCTTGATTACACAATGCCTCTATGACTGCTGGTATCTCTCCTGAATCAAATGCCTTTTCATAGTGTATGAAAGCCATATACAGAGGTTGATTGTACTCCGCAAATTTCTCGATTACCTGATTGATGACATCAATATGATCCATCGTAGAATATCCCTTCCTGAAGCCAGCGTGTTCTCTTAGTTTGCTGAAGTCAAGTGTTGCCCTGATTCTATTGGAAATTATCTTTGTGAATATTTTATATAATACTGAAAGCAAGCTAATGGGTCTATAATTCTTCAATTCTTTAACGTCTCCCTTCTCATGGATTAGTATAATGTTGGCGTTCGTCCAGCTCTCTGGTACACTTGAAGTTGTGAGGCATTGCGTATAAATGGCTGCAAGCTTTTCAAGCATGATCTTTTCTAGCAGCTTTTCCCCTAGGTCATGTCTTTCAAGCCCCTTCTAACTTCATCGCTAGTTATAGAAGGAGCCTCTGTATCCGGTTCATCCCTATTTCGAATGAAAGTGGCTTGGCTGTTTTGGGCACTGTACAGGTCAGTATAGAATTCTGCTGCTTTTACTGTGTCATCCAAATTGCTGATGATATTACCATGCTTATATTTCAGTGCATACATCTTGCCTTGTCCTATGCCAAGCTTTCTTCTTACTGATTTAATGCTGCGACCATATTTTACGGCTTCCTTAATGTTTCCCACGTTATAATTTCTAATATCCCTTACTTTCTTCTTGTATATCAGTTTTGACAGTTCAGCGAATTCTATCTGATCTCTTGAGTTGGACATTTTCATGTTTTGTCGTTCCTTTATTAGGTCCTTTGTTTCTTGGGAGAGCTTACCTACTGGTTGCTATGGTGCCTTACCTCCCACTTCAATTGCTGCTTATGAGATCACCCTAGTTATGGTTTCATTCATTACCTCTATGTTGTCTTTATCTTCTTGTCTATAGCTGCATATTTGTTTGCGAGCACCAGCCTGAATTGGTCTGCTTTTACCCTACTGCCTCTAAGTTTGCCTGTTTCCTGTTGACTAATTTCACTCTTTCTCTCTTCAAATTGAGAGAAATTCTAGACCTCAATAACCTATGGTCACTGCACTTTACCTTACCTAACACTTCTACATCCTGCACTATGCTTGGATCGGCGGAGAGTATGAAATCTATTTCATTCCTTGTTTCTCCATTAGGGCATTTCCAGGCCCACTTCCTGTTGCTGCGCTTCCTGAAGAAGGTATTCATTATTCTGAGCCCATTCTTTCCGCGAATTCTACTAACATCTCTCCTCTTGCATTCCTAGAATCGATACCGTACTTGCCAATCGCTTGCTCACCAACCTGCTTTTTGCCCACTTTTGCATTGAAGTCGCCCATGACTACAGTATACGGAGTTTGCACCTTTCTCATTGCTAATTCAACATCTTCATAAAACTGTTCTATTTCTTCATCATCGTGACTAGAGGTTGGGGCGTAGGCTTGTACTACCTTCATTTTGTACCTCCTATTCAGCTTTATTACGACGACTGCTACCCTCTCATTAATACAGTAGAATTCATCATTGTTGCCCGCTATGTTGTTATGAACTAGAAATCCTATCCCGGATTTCCTCTTATCTGGAAGACCTCTGTAGCAGAGGACGTGGCGTTTAGTCAGCACTGTGTAAACCTTACCAGTTCTTCTAACCACACTAAGGCCATTAATATCCCAGGCAATGCCTGATAATTCTTCAAATAGCCCTGCTAAGCTAGCCTCACTCGAGAGGGTGCGCGTGTTGAACGTTGTCAGGTTCAGTTTTCATTGGCGGCCTCTCCAGACCCAGAGATTCTTAGCACCCTCTGCCGCGTAGCAGGTCTGACCGCCGCCTTGGTCAGGTGCTCCGCAGCCATTGGGGACTGAGGGCTATGGGTTAATTGTCGGAGTCATGAGGGAGGTAGTGGCCGAATACTGCACCAGGGAGGTCAATTCCTGTTCTGGTGAGGGAGTGACTTTGATGAAGCTTAGTGGGCCTTCCTAGTTTGGTTGCACCTGAACTAGTATAGCCCCACTAGCTATCGGCATATATATTTTTTTTTCTTTCGGGTGTCAGGCACCACTCCATGCCTGAAAATGTAGTGGACTGGAGTAGGATTCGAACTTACAACCATAATTACATGGATTCATTTGAAGGTACGTCACTGCTTTACAGTTTAACGCGACAAGTATATTTTGTGAGATGAATTATTTTGGCAAACGAACACGCCAACATCCAAACGGCACCTTTTTAACGGTTATTCTTCGAGTTCGAGTAGAAAGCTGAGAGAAAGAAACACATATTTTAGAGAACCCCAAAAATCGAAACATAAGTGCGATGATAGATAGACTAGCACTGGATGCACGCTCCCTTTCGATGGCTGCTTCATATCCGGTCGAGACAGCTTCAGTGACAGACGACGCTTGCCGACCATTTGTTGCAGCCTCCAGTGACAGCGCAGTCCGACTCAATTTCTTGCACCTCCCTCTTCAAACCCACTGGAAAAGGCAACGTGGATTTAAAAAAAAAGAGTTATATTTCTAAAAAAAAAAGAATACAACATACAGACGTGCATTAAGTTCAGGAGCCTAACGCGTTCTATTCGAAGCGTCTTTAGTTGGTTTTGGTAATCCACAAAAAGTACGTGAAAGCGGTGGAGAACTGTCGAAATACAGGAATAATGAATAAGGCCTTGCGAGTTTTGACTGAAAACCAAAATTCGAGTGCGCGTGCAAGCCTGCACGCACGCACGCACACACGTATACGCATGCAAGCACGCACTCTCGCACGCACGCACACGAGCGCGTTCACACATACACAAGAAAGAGGTTTCTGGCGCTTTTGTAGCGCTCTATCACACTACGACAGCTATCGTCAACGATAACTTCTGGAACATGGGGGCCTGTATCACGGGCGTGAAGTTGAAAGAGCCTTTTGTGGTGGCAGAGCGCCAGTTCCCTGTTTAACGTCGTCTGCAATTGCCACTGCTTTATCGGAGGCTCAAATACATACATTCAACGTATACAGCTTCATACAATTTTGATCAGTGGAGCGGGCTCTACTTCCCAAGAACAAGTAGACCTGGAAGCAGGTCGAATGCCGTCTCCTTCAAGGCAATGTGGAGCTTTCGTCGAGACATTGGCTTAATTGACAAGCTCTGGTGTCTCTACATCAAAACAATCACCTTTTTCTCACATGTATACACCTTAATCATACTTTTTCTAGCTTTTATTTCTCTCCCTCTTAGTGCCTTTGTGTGCCGGATTGATTTCCATATATCCAAAATAACATATAGGCGCCTACACGCACGCCCACAGGAATCGCTGCATTCCAATGAACATTTTTCTCTCTCTCTGATTCGTTTATACTTGCTTGCATTGGCATTGATTTCGCCCTAATGTCGATAACAGTGGCAAGGCTTAGATTCCATTATCGAGCGCTGAATTCACGTCGATCACTGCGATCGCACACCCTAAAGCGGTTGTGATCGCTTACAACCTTTTGTACTTTTTTAATCCATGACCGCTGTTCTTCCCAGTTGACTTCCATGGACAATCATGTGTGGGTTGAAGGAGAATGAAAAATAGGTATGACTCCGACAATATTTCGTGTTCATTGCGAACAGCCAATGTATAAAGACCATTGTGTGGTTTATGGAAAACTTGTTGTTCCTTAAACAATTATCATTAAGCATAACAGTGCCTTTATTTCCGCCACAGTTCAATTCAGTCTATATCACGTACACGGCGTACACGGCAAGTTTTTACCTTGGTTTCCCAGCTTTCTTCGGGAGCGTTCAGTGCACTCAGAGGTCGGTTGTGTACAAGCTCGGTTGCTAAAGATTGACAGGTATGGCCAAAATAAAGTTTGCACGAGGACGTCGGAAAACCAAGGAATAATCCGGCCTCGTGCAGACGTCACGCCTGCACTTCACGTTTACGTACACTAACTACCCCTTAAACATACCAAGCTAATTGCTAAAGATTCTCTGAAATGGCCAAAATATGTTCTTTCCAAAAGACACTGAGAATCGTGCTCTATACGCATGATCTCGCGAACGAGCCTACAGGTTAGCTTTACAACATTTGATCCCCTTAATTATTTTAAGAGCCAGAAGATGCCAGAATAAAATATATATAATAACTTCATAAATGAGTAATTCGCCCACTTGTCATTGTTTATTTAAACACAGTCAGCTCCTAGATTTAAGGGAAAGAAGTAACGTAAAATCGGTAACAACTAATATGTCCATGTCGATATACTATACTACTGTCGGTCTATCTCTTTCTGTCTAACCAGAAAGTTGAATTCACTCCGAAGTGCGATAGAACAAACGTTTGCGAAAAGGAAACTATATATGTCCTATGAAGTAGCCTGCAAACACCCAAGCTCTATTTATTTTAAATGTAGGCTCTAAGAAGAGGTACTGAAAAAAATCAGCCATACGTACGCGTACCGAACAGAAACAAGAGAACAAAAGAAGGAAATAAATGTCCCAGCGTGGCCGTTTCAATAATAATAACCATCCTGCTGAATTTGGGAAAGCTATAATAACATGCACTACAAAGTGCAAATAAATATTACACTCTAGAGCGATATAGTGGTCCATAATACCGACACTGTCACCCTGCCTTGCTTTCTGTCAGTGACTGTTCGCAATTGACTTCTCTAGTTTTTATAAAGTTGCTCCTAAACGTCAAGCTTGGAGTAGATGAAGCTGAAGACAACCCATCCCATCTCCGCGTCTCTCTAAAACTAAAAAAAAATTACTGAATAATGATTTCAACTTTCCGACTGAACTACCAACAGTTATGGAAGAGGCCGCAGTCACCCTCCGCCACCACTGATGTAGGGAATTGACTTGCTTCCTAGGGAGCGAAAACAAACAATTTAATTTGCACTCCACAGGAACGGACCATAAAAGACCGTATTTAACATCGCAGTAATATTTATTCCTGGAGTAATCGAGGGTCGCCGAGAGTATTTCTGCGCTTTGACTTAAGCGCTTTTTCAAGGGTTTCGCTTCTTTATTACCACTTATCTGGCTCACGCAGGCAAGTTTATTAAAGGTGTCGTTAAAGATCGCAAAGAAAGGGACAAAGTTTGTGTCGCAAAAATTTTAGCTTATTCTAATCAATGACTTTTTGTTCCAATAACCGAAGACAAGTACGATACATCTATTACAAGGTAGCTGGCAGTTTTCAGAAGGTAGAGAAAAGTGCCCTTTGTCAATATGATGACTGAAAGGTGATGAGTCCGAGAAAGAGGTAATAGCATGTCACTGCAAGTTCTTTCAAAAATTCAAATGAGATAAACTTTACATATTGATTTCGAGAAGAACGAAAAATTGTAATATGTTAGTTGCGGGTATATATTCCGTGATGATTCATTGCTCTTGGCGTCGAGATATTTCTCGAATAGCATTCTTCCGTTTCACCTAGCTGAGGCCTTCTAAGTATGATGACAATAATATTTCCGCTTATAATGGTAGGTTAAGAGTGAATCACGCACCTTTGAGCGGAGCGGTCTGGAAGAATTTTATTGTGAAATGTAACAAAGGTGTAACGCGTACGGCGGGACTTCAGTCCTGAGTGCGGTATATCACTACACGGTGTATCGCAACATCAGGGTTTAGATAGTCCTTAAGGCTGAATACGGGGACTGGGATTCGCTGCCACAGCTTTAATGTTCTTGCGCTGCGCTGATGTACCTTGGGGCTAGGTGTACAACCAAGAGGTAATGGGAGATCAGGCGCGAAACTATTTTGTTTCAGTTACGTAGGCTGCAAATACGTAATCAGTTTAAATTATAAGGTATAAATAAGTAGTTGCTCATTTTGTCAGCACAAGACCGGAACACGTAAGAAACACCTTCCAGTTAATAGACGCAATAAACATCTAAAAACCGAGCAACAAAGAACTAAGTTAAAAATATTCAGATCCAACACACGTGTTGAACTTGATGGGAAGCTAAGGCTTATTGAGACTGCTAAAGAAGTCGCAGTTTCGCCCAAAAAGCGAAGCATCGATTGAGATAGCAAATTAGTAGACAGCTTACGATGCAAGGATAGTAGCTTAATGGGCCTTATAAAGTTGGAAACATTCGCTTACTAACTAAATTAATAAGCAAGGTGTGACGTGCGCACAAACATGAAAACATGTCACTCGATGACTGCGCAAGCTCGCTGTCAAAACGCTGGAGTGAGGAAGCGTGGCTGCAGCAGCGAGCGAATTGACCTTCGTGCTTCCTCTCTCTTCAACGCCAACTAAGCGGCGAAAACACAGCGCACACGAAGCTATCAGCACACGTACACTGTCCCCATCGCAGATCGCTTTCAAGATAAGGCCCATGCGGCCGCGCGCGCACCTGCCATACGCAGCAGCCGCCAGCGTAAAACAACCCTCCCCCCCCCCTTCCCGCCCTCCTCTTTCCCTGTTGCCTTGGGCGCGACGGAAGATGCCACGCTTCCTACCCGCTTTCTTTCCTTACACTAGACGAATGTTTGTACCCCAGTTGCCCAGTGGTTGTGCGTCTGGATGCGATAAGGCTCATCGCGCTATCCTTACTTTTCTAGAAGTAACGAACTTAGGGGCATGTTTGTAACCCAGAAACTATTTGTTTTATTTTACATTCTTTAGTAGCGTGACCTGCAGTGACGGGCCCTACTGTGTGTTCTACTGTGTTCTTTGAGATTTGTCAGCTCGCTATTTCTTTCCTCTTTCCTCCCCTCCTTCCTATCTTGTATTTCTATGTTTGTCTCCTCCATTCTGAAGAGCAGACAGGCGTTGCGCCCCTTCCGATGGCAGTTGCTAGCCTTGCTCCTCGCTTTCCCTTTTCTCTGTATATGTTTACAAATCAAATAATAATAATACTAATTGCGCGTATGAGACTGAGCCCCCGTCGTCGGCTCATGCTCGAACGCTTTCTCTCGTACCTACAGATCAACAGCTATCGGCCACAAGAGACGCGCGGCCCGATGGTTTCCCCAAGCCATGCGAGTGCTTACAAGAGATGCCCTTGCTTCTGGCGATATATAGAAAGTACACGCATCCGTGTGCGGCCCGGATGGCGAGTTGGCCAAGTTACAGGCTAATGGGATTACGTAATAAGACCGCTTTACAGGCTCATAAAGAGGCTTCATCATTTCGGTGCGAGTGCGTCACGATTCCCGCAACGGGTCCGCCTAAAAGCATTGGGAAGATGGCGAAAGTGTATACGCAAGGCTCCTCCCCTCCGAAAGCCGATTTAAATGGACGGAAGGGCTCACCTGGGATAAACCACGCCCTGCCGCTTTTCTTTTATCTTTCCCTCCCCTGGCAGCGGTTGCGACTCGTAAAACAGTTTAGTCATGGCACCAACTGGGGATGAGAGGAAGAATAGATAAAGCTAAAGAGAGGGGAGAGATGCAGCCTGGCGGAGCCGATTCGACGCGGAGTATTTTGCGATCGCCCCGGCAGGCGATAAACTGCCGGCTTCGGGATCAGTCTGTAAACGGGAGTGTTCGCCCCAAGATGCTCTGGCATGAAGCCTCGATCGCTTTCTTTTATATACCGCTTGCATTAACGGCCAGAGGTGAAGGCCGCAGTCTGTCGCGTATTTGCCGGCGTTGGCGAGTAATCGGCTGAGCTAGCTTGGCTGGCTAGTGCGGATGGCGGTTTAGAACTTCGTTTATGTACCAAACTAATGACTTGCAAGGTCGGGATCTGAAGTGACGACCCCTTTTACCCCTTTTCGACACTTAAGCGGAAATTCTGTTTTCACCAGAAAGTTTTTGAAATAGGGGAACTACATTTAGGAGACGTATTGGGCAGGCCAACGAAAACAGCGTCATTGGCTCAGAAAGGCTTTTCGGTTTTTGGGCACGCAAATCCGCTATATTATGCGACGTCCACAGCTGCATACGTTCTTTATGCATACCAGTGCTCTGCCATTTTTTCTAGAGAAGCAGGATCTGGAGCTTTGACAAATAAATGTGCTGAATATAGAAAGACAGATGAACCTGAAACATGTGCTCTAACACAAGTGCGACAAATTCCTTTCATGGAAGTATCTGTGTTTACTATATTTAACTCCTACCTTTAGAATTGTTCTTCGCGCTAGAGCACGTTCTGAGGCCTTCGAACCCCACAGTCTGAACGCACCTCTAGAATAGAAACAACAGAATAGAAAGATATGAAACAAGCAGTTACTCCCACAAGACGTTAACACTCCCTTGAACCTTTACAGTGTAGCTTATGTGAAAATTGTGAATTTTCTTTTTTGCTTCATTATACATTCATGAAGCTAGCGTGGCTTATTCTATTTCCTATCAGTAAAAAAATGTAGCTCCCCTGGCTGACTATATGACTAAGAGGTTACAGCGCTTGGCGCGGTATGATGTCACACTTTAGAAAAGATTTACGGAACGAACGTAACTCGCATAGGTTGTACAATAATTTGCGCCTACAAATTTATTAATGTATTTACTACCCAAAGTAGCCATATTCCAATGATTTCAGTTGTAGAACAACACAGGTAGTGTAACGCTGTTATGAAATACAGTAGTTCAACACGCTTTGGGCTAATTTAATTCGTAGGCTAAGAACGATACGGAGATAATGTTTGACAATATTTTTTTTTTGCAACGAAGTGTTTTTGTTGCCGTTTCTTTTATTAATTGTACATAAAAGACTTGTGCCCATATGGGATGCCGGGGTCTTCTCCTCTGACATAATAATTTTCTGTTTCCTTGTCGTCTCCATCAGGAAGTATACGGAACAAGGGTTTTGGCAGATCTACAAAAACCATTGTCCTCTACCTTGCCCAATGACACGGCTGCAGCATATGTATGTACACTGACAGTTCAGCTGACATGGATGTTTTCAATTGAAACTCTGTGCAAAGTTGGCGCACAGGCTTCTTGACGGATGTTGAGTTCATTAAGTTCATATTTTGACAAGATTGGCTATCTAAGCTACGCCTTCTGCAACTATAGCGCCACCAGTGCCGTTTAATGATCCTGCATAGCTCTCTATCTAGGTATGTTGCGCAACACAATGCGCAACCCAATGCGACATAAAGTATTCAACGACAAAATGATTTGCCAGGATCTCAATGCAACAACAAAGAAAACGAAAACACACACACACACACACACACACACACACACACACACAGCACACACATGATGAGCAGGGCATTTTCTGGTGCTGCATAGTTAGATGTCAGGAGCTAATAACAGCATAAGGCAACAAAATTCGGCAAGCTGAGAAAAGGTAAGAAATTATCCGGAACCAACGCACTTCTATATATTCAAACCGCAACATATTCATCTAAGCGCAACTAGCAAGGTAAAGGCACAGGCCCGGTGTAAATAAAGTACAATGGCGACAACGTTCAAAGGAGGGATTATTCGTAAAGAAAGCAAGAAAGCACGAGGGGCAAAAAGAAATATGAACATAACAAAAACAACAATGGTGGCGAAAGGAAACAAACGGAAATGATTCGCTGCTGCATGTCCCCGATAATAGTGGTGCCTCAGGGCGTACAACAGATGGAACACACTCCAAAACACAACTCGTCACGTTAGCGGAGAGAGACGCGACTCGATCCATCTCCGTCGTAACAGTGGGGACAAAGGCGACGACCAACCGATCCAGAGCTTCGGCAACGGGAGAGATAGAATAGGAAAGAATCGGAAGAAAAACTACGCAATGGCCGCCTGGGACACTGCGCCGGAGCGCCTAGGCGCCGGAGCGCCGAGGCATCGGAGCGCCGAAGGCATGCGAGCCAGAAAGAGGGGAAGAGGGGATGGAGGAAGGGCAAGATTGATGGGCATTATAGCGTCTCTGATTTATGACGAAATCGATAAACGTGACGACCATGCTTCCTCTACTCTATCTGCACTCTTAGATCAGCCCGGTTGATTTACCGTTTGCTTACTCCTGTATTCCCTCCACAATGCATGAACACATCACACTCGATGAGCGTGGACACTGGCTGTCAATACGCTGACGTGAGGAAGCGGCAGCAGCAGCGAGCGAAGTGACCTTCATGCTGTCTGTCGCTTCAACGCAAACTGAGCGGCGAGAATGCAGCACGCACAATGGTATGAGACTTCGAGGTTAGAGCACTGCACGGGCCGATTTTTTCAGCCCGAGCCCGGCCCGGGCCCGGAAATAATCTACGTTACCCGCCCGGCCCGGCCCGTCACCCCTTTACCTTAGGCCCGAGCCCCGCCCGAGCTAGGCTCGAAACCGGCCCGAACCCGGCCCGAGACCGAAAAAAAAATCTTTCTGGTGCGACTTTGTGGTGCAAGCCCGGGCCGGGCTCTCACCAGAAAGTCCGAGCCCGGCCCCGGCCCGCGTTAAAAAACCCGAGCCCGGCCCGGGCCCGGGTCACAAAGCACATGACGTGCCCGAGCCCGGTCCGGCCCACGGGCCGGGCCGGGCCCAGGCTTTCGGGTATGCCCGAGCCCGTGCAGTGCTCTAGTCGAGGTGTCTTGACTCTGCCCTCAACGTAAATCACTTCCAAGATAAGGCGCACGCGGCCGCGGAAAACGACGTTGCTGCAGGAGTACAACGCCGCCCGACCCTGCCTCCCTTCTCCCCGGAACCTAGCGCGCGACAGAAGACGGTGTGATTCCTTCCGGCGTTCCTCCCTTGCGCGCACGAGATTGAGTAGCTATCGTCGGCTCGGCCTAGCGCTGAAGCATGCCGCAAGCGACGCCCTGGACTGAGGGCATCGATGGATTTTTTTATAGCAGAATAAAGTGATTTCTCTCTCTCTCTCCCCTTGCACGCTTTCCCTCTAACATAGAGCATACGGCGCGCGGCGTATCGCCCTTGGACTTTGTTGGCGGTGTTATCGCCCTAGGTTCTCGTTGACGAAAAGTGTGCCTAGTGCGTGCGTCATTGCACGCGTCATGGCGCAGCCAGTAGGGAAGAGGTGGGGCCATGTCATCAGTGTATAAAATGAGTGTATAAAATTAAAAACAAAGTGTGGGCAGCTTGCAATAGTAGTGCAAGGCTGGAGTAAACAGCGGAGCAGGTAATCGACCTAGTTTCTTCCAGGTTTTACTAGGCTTGGCTAAGTTTTGCTAGGAAATGCTAAGTGTTGCTAGGCCCGGTATTCTGAATCGGCTCGCCGCCGACGCGCAGATTCTCACTTGGCCGCACGACGCGCTTCAAGATGAGCGGCTTCTTCGGGTGTCCGCATCTTCTTTGGTAGTCCCATGTGAAGGCTACATGTACTTGCCACAGAGTCAACGAGAGTTCTGTCGCCGTCGCGGCGGCTCCGAGCTTTATCTCCCCGATGACGTCGCCAGGGAGATAAAACTGCGCCTCCACACTTGCCGGGGCGTGGCTGGTCGAAACCTGTGGAGCCGCCGCCAGAGGCCCTGCTGCAGTCACGGACACCACGCGCGTTCGGCCAGAACGCGGGTATGGTAACGCGGGGCAACGGGAAAGCGCAGGTGGCGCCGGCAGCAGCTCTGCGCATTGCCTCGTTGGTGCTGCTACAATTTCTTTCTCTCATTTTCTCTTTCTATCACCCGAGCATAGCGCGCGACACGCGCATCCTCTTCTTCCCTCTCCCGTCCCATGTCAAGGCAACAAGTGCCCGACACTGAGAGGAGGCGAAGCACATGCCACTCCTCAAGGTGGTTGCTAGGCAACGCGCGGTGACATCATTGCCAGGAGCAGTTTTTGTTCGCACTACGCGGCGAAACCAAGAGCTTAAGCAGCTCCGCTGTTAAAAAGCATTAATTTTCAATTGAGCGGCGCTGTGCGGTCCCTCGAGTTATGAACTCCTCGCGGGTAAACGAGCGAGTTCAGACGCTTGGCACGTTATCATTTGGCCTTACCGAGGCGTAGTTAAAATGCAGGTGAGAGCTTGCACGGTTAAGGAACGCGCGGAAAAAAAATCACCAAAGGGACTACAATGTTTTTAAAGCGGAGCTGTTTAAGCCGAGCATGAGCACTTCCAGGCAAGAGACCACTGGTTATTCCCGTTTTTTTCTCTTATACGGTCGCACCCCTACATTACACATGCTGCTGAATCAAAAATGTGGTCCGATCCTGGCGGTTGTGCAGAAAGGGTCCAAGCGCAATGGTACATACCCCTGTGAACTAGCGAAGCTGAGCCTGGCTAAGTCTAGCTAAGCATGGTTGGGACTACTTAAGCTAGGTCAATCATCGATAACCAATCTATAGCCAATCAATCAATAGCTAATCCTAAAAATGCCTGAAAATGCTGGCAATGACTTGGCAGTGCTTAGCCTAGCCCAAATACGTAGTGAATACCTTGGGATAGCCAATCGATAGCCGATCAATAGCTAATCAATGATCGTTCAAAAATCAATAAATTTCGCGAAATGTTTGGGATGACTTGGTAGTGCTTAGCCTAGCCAAATACGTGGCCAATACCTTGCGATAGCCGATCGATAGCCAATCAATAGCCAATTGATAATCGACAGATAGTCAATACATTCCGGGAAATACTGGGGATGACTTCGTAGTGCTTATACCTAGCAGAAATACGTGGCCAATACTTTGCAATAGCCAATCGATAGCCAATAAATAGCTAATCGATAATGGACCAATCAATAATAAATTCTTAAAAATACTGGGGTTGACTTGGTAGTGCTTATCCGAGCCTAAAAGCCAAGACTAGCTAGGTGCCGCTGTCTTTAGCATTGCGCCTCCAGTACAAGCTACGCTAATCTTTTCTTTCGAATTTATTTTGTTTTATGCATGAATTTCTTCATAGCGTTTTGTCCTACGTGGCGGACGGCAGGGTTTGCTCTTTGGGCAAGCATAGAAATGCTTACGCATTTATTTACAAGATACCCACTAGATCGACCCGACGCTGCCCTGAGCGACTCCAGCCCGTGTGTTCTTTCCATCTCTCAACTCTTCAACATTGCTGCAGAACAACGCCTTGACGCGTCTCTACACAAGATCATCGAAAATTTGCACTCCCAGGCTCCTGCTCCATCCCTACGCCTTGTTGTTCTCCAAAATGGCACGTTATATCGTCGCTGTTCACTCCCTGGTGGCCTTGACCTGTTGTTAATCATCCCGGCTCACCTCCGTTCCACTGTCCTGGTCGACACTGCCACCTACAGGCCATCATCAGCCTCTGGACATTCCGTGCAAGCCATTTCACCGCTTCGGCCTCGATTTACTTCATCCGTTTCCCCTATCCGCTTTTGGAAACAAGTGGGTTGCCGTTGCCACAGATTATGCGACGTGGTTTGCCATTACGCATGCACTTCCTACTAGCTGTGCCACCGACGTTGCCGACTTCTTGCTGTATAACGTCATACTCCAGCACGGGCTCCTCGGCAACTGATAACTGACCGGGGCAGACAGTTCCTGTCAAGGGTGATCGATGACATTCTTACATCCTGCGCGACGCAACCTAATCTGACTACGGCCTACCTTCCAGACGAATGGTTTGACGGAATGCCTGAACCGAGCACTTACAGAAATGTTGGCCATATATGTGCCTGACGGCCACCAGTATTGGGACGCTGCCATACCCAATGTGACATTCACGTACAACACTTCAAGGAAAGAGACCACTGGTTATTTCCGTTTTTTCTCTGATACGGTTGCGACCCTACATTACCCATGGACAACATGTCTGTAAGTGCTCGGTTCAGGCATTCCGTCAAACCATTCGTCTGGATGGTAGGCCGTAGTCAGATTATGTTGCTGGTTAAGTGGCCCTGGTGCCTTCTTCTGCGAGCCCACACATAGAATATGCTCGAGAGACCATTACCCGTGCCGACCATCCACGTCAAGGTGCTCGTACCCGATTTTCTGAGTCCCAAATCCATCAGCAGTCTCGCTACAACAGCCATCACAAGACCACCCAATTTGTCCCAGGATCGCTCATCCTCCTGTGGTCCCCGGCACGACATGTCGGACTATACGAAAAACTGCTCTTCCAGTACACCGGTCCATATCGCGTGTGCCGCCGTGTGACTGATGTCACTTTCGAATCGCTCCACTACTGCCTTCGTCAACATCTGCTCATCCCCACAAGGATATTGTACACATTGTCCGTCGCAAGTCCTATCGTGCCCTGGACACCCCTTAAATTCTTATGTGCTAGTTCATTTTTTTTTGCTTTTTTATGTAGACTTTGTTCACCTGCACCGAGCCGGCGCTTTCGCCGCCCGAAGATAGTATTATGAGTCAGTTGTCCGGCGGATAAAGAAGATGCTGAAGCGCAGGGCAGACAGGAGGAGGAGGAAGTGAGGCCTATGGTCCACCATCTTTGTTGTTGCTGCCCGACTTTTAACAGCGTGCTAGTTAAGCCGACCATTCGCGGATGTGTCGTGTACAGAAAATGTGGGCCGATCCTGGCGGTAGTGCAGAAAGGCTCCAAGCGCAGTGGCACATATCCCTGTGAACTAGCGAAGCTGAGCCTGTATAAGTCGAGATAAGCATGGTTGGGACTACTTAAGCTTAGTCAGTCATCGATAGCCAATCGATAGCCAATCAATAGTTTATCGATAATCGATCAATATTTAGGAAATTCCGAAAATGCTGGAGATGACTTGGTAGTGCTTATTCTAGCCCAAATACGTGGTCAATACCTTGCGAAGTCTATTCGATAGCCAATCAATAGCTAATCAATTTTCTATCAATACTCAATAAATTCCGGAAAATGCTGGGGATGACTTGGTAGTGCTTAACCTAGCCCAAAAGTCAGGACTAGCTATGTCCCATCAGCTCTGCTGTCTCTTTTGCATTGTGCCACAAGTGCAAGCTATGCTTATTTTGTATTCTTCTTTTACATAGCGTAACGAAACACATAGCGCCTGTCTGTCACCTTCGCCTTTTTGTACTCGTTTCTCGTGTGCGCGCTACAGTTTCAAGATGAGTAACGAAACCCCCTATCTGTAAATCCCCCGTAGCAATATAGAGCGCGAACAAGTAAGGCTCTGATTACATGGCGTAGAGGACGGCGAATACCGGGAGAATAATTCGGCTCTCTTTTACCCCTTGATTGCTACATTTGCTCGTTTACGAATGCAGTGGCGTGGAAAGATGTCTTGCATTGCTTTACCTCATGCCAAGACAGCACAAAAGCACCACTTTTTCGAACACTCCAGTGCATTCCACAGTAATGTTTAGCGTGTCGTGGACATTCCTTGTTTGATGCCCTGAATCATGCACAACAATCTTGGTCACCTTCTGCATCTATACCAGCACTTCTCAAAGAAAATAGCTTTGAATGAAAAAGTATATTAGTCTTGCATTATTTGAAACACATCGCAACATTGTCTTCTTTGTCGTGTCTGCTCTATCGGCGTATAGTTACGTCGCCTTTACGAAGCCTTTTTACACTGGTGAACAACGCATGATCAGCATCTGACTAATGTTATAATCTTGTTTCTGGTTGGCTTGTGAGGCGCTCGCAGGTAACACGAACGTGCAGTTAACAAAAACAAACGAAAAAAAAACGAGGCGCATGCGCTGGCTGGCAATGTGATCGCAAAAAAAAGAGAGGCACAATTGTACAGCTTTTTGTTCTTATAAAATTCTACTAACCTACTAAGTGCTCGGATTTCAATGACATAAAAGCGAAAACAGGCGTGGTACATTCCACACACTGACTTGCTCAGTTGCATTGCTGATTTAAAAACTATACGTTATTGGACCAGCTGCAGGCGAGCGGAAACGTTCGTTCATTGTCTTCTGCGATGAGTGTTGGTAGATAAGTCACTGACTTAGTCACATACACTCCTGCTGGCTTAGCCAATCAACATGCACCACAAGTGTCGTTCTACCGAGAACGCGGCCTTAGTAGTCGGACCCCTTTTGGTGACACATAAGGGGACATGAGCTTCAAACGCGTCGGCGCCAGATACGTTTAGGTTTGCGAGCTTAGTGCGCCACGTCACTAGCCTCTCTCTCTCTCTCAGGCACCTCATTGCCAGCCTTACCTTACCAAGCCCAAAGGAGGTGTGCGTAAAACCCCACCATTTATTTTAATAAATTTTTAGTAAGTGACGGATAACTAGAACGCGTTCTTGGATTTTCAATTTGGTCAAAAATTTAAACGTCCGCATGATTTTGCCTTGTGCGTGCGGTCTAAGGCCAACACCATTTTGGCGGCTAGGTAATCGGGTAATTGAAATCGTGCTTCTGAGTTATTATTTGCGAAAAGCGTCCTGATTTGCATTTTTTTGTTAGCCTTTCATTTGTACTCACTTGTGCACACTTAACTACGTGCCTAATAGCCTTGTTGCTGACAAGATAGTGCTTACCAATTTTGTGTATGCGTGCAAGCTTCCATGTACTCAAGCTGATCATTTTTAACTGCTTATGAGTGAGGACCATCTGGTGATTTATAAGCCTTAAATCTCCTTAGATATATGTCGTACTTCTACGTGCATACACCTTCAAACCCAATTATTTCTTCAAAAGGCAACCTACATCGCAATCGTACCCATGACGTCGCTGAGGCGACGCCTCGCACTGGGAACGCGTCTGATTTGGTTTTTGTATTTCGCCATAGCATGTCAATGGTTATTGCCAACACATAAATATTGCATGACAATGCATGTTGTATAGCGTCAAAGGAAAACGCAACTGTACGCATTGCATTTGATTGTACGGAATTGAACCGTTTCACTAAAGCTACCCTAAATGCAGATTCCCACATGGTTGTTCGATCGGCCAACAGTTTCTTATAGCATTTCGCACAGAGAAGCGTTGTGCAAGTTAAAGTCCTACACGTCAAAATGACAATAGGTTTATTGGTATGTGCGTAACACGTCTACGGGTGCCGTGCATGAAAAAACAGATAAAAGAAACACATAACACCTAAACCTGCAAATAGACCTGGCCGTGGAGCTTGTCCCCGTCAGAGGCAAAATGAAAAATAAAATAAAATAAAAGCAAAGCATTTATCTTGCTATCTGGCATAATAATATGCTAAATAAAAATTAGGCGCTACTGCGAATTGTTTTTTTTTTTTGCCAACATCACTTTATATCACATATCGATGAAACAATGCCCTTTGCAAAGATCGTTGCCTAAGAAAAAACAATGACAGTGAGACAAGTAAAAGGCGGTTGTCAGCTTTTGTTTAAAGAGTATGGTTGAGAAATTTCTGAAGCGGGTATAAACACTTTCGTATTCCATCTTCCGATGTTATTTGCTTTTCCTAGACATTGTTTTTCTCTTCCATATACCTTCCCACCGCGACCCAAAAAAGCCCCGTGAGCCCACAATCAAATAATATGCAAATGAACCCACGCCACCCATTCATCTCTGTATGGCTGACCATAATATGAAAACCCATGAGCTGTCAAAAGCAGTTTTTTGTTATTTGCACCGCGCTGCTTCGCGCCTACGTGCTTACGATCGGCGCTCTACGCAGAAAAAACGAATATGGCGGGGTGGTCTGCTAGGTACGGAACGGAGCGAGTCCCAATAGGGAACTGTGCGGGGGAACTTGAACACTTACAGATAAGATATGGGTGGTAGATCAAGAAGGAGTGAGACCCTCAAGTGATAAAACAATTAAAAAACAAAACATTCGTCGCCCCTTCCACTCCGGGAAGATGGTTAACCAGCGAAGCTGGAACTTGCGGCCCGAGTGTTTATCACTGGGTTAATCTCGAGGATTCATTAAAGAATTTCGACGGAGAGAACGACGTCACTGACGGTATGCCTGCAGTCCGTCGTTGTCGCTTGCGTCTGATGTCTCGAGTTAGCTTGGCTGCGTGGTTAGGAGCATTCTCCCACCATTTCCGCATGAGATTCTTCGAAATTAATTTGCTTCAAAATTAAATCTGTCAGTTACGGTAAGACAATGAATGGCCCATACCCCCTTAAGCAATGGTTCATACTCCCGTAAAAGCGGCCTCCCCATTTCGACGACAGAAGAGACGCGAAATTCTACGCTGGAATGATGAGCGGCAACTCAGCCAGCTGTGGAAGAAGACAACGACAATGAACGCGGGAGCAGTGCAGAGCACGAGCACGAGCACGAGTTCGTGCCGAGCACGAGCTCAACTCGGGCTCCAACGAGCTAGCTGCGGAAGAAAACGAGGACGCTCGAGCCAATGCTGATGATGACAGTTTTTTTTTTTTGTACACAAGTGATTTCGCCTAGCCACATTCTATTTCGCCTAGATATATTGTTATGAGCCAGTTGTCCGGCAGACAAAGAAGATGCTGAAGCATAGAGCCGAAGAGACGAGGAAGACGTGAAACTGTGGTTCGCCATCTTTGTTGTTGTTCCCCAACATTTAGTCTTCTTGTACATAGTGTGAATAAACCCCCTTTTCTGTAAATCTCCCCGTAACATCTTGGTGGAGGTGCGGGGTACATCACCAGCACATCACGGAACTTCGAAGCGGAAATCTCGTGGGCCCTTCGACCATGTCGACTGAGAGGCCCGCTGCTTCAGCTTCGGCTACTACTGCACCGATTGTCTTCACTCAACTCCGGGACCCTGGCGCCTTCTCGGGCACTGACAACAAGGACGTTGAAGACTGGCTAATCGAATACGAATGCGCCAGCAAGAGCAACCGTTGGGACCCGACTCTAATGCTGGCGAACATCATTTATTATCTCGAGGGAACGGCCCGTGTTTGGTTCCGAACACACGAGGAGGAATTGACCAGTTGGGACACTTGCAAGCAAAAACTGCAGGAACTCTTTGGGAAGCCGCTTGGCCGCCAGCGAGCCGCCAAAAAGGAACTTTCGTGCCGGGCCCAAACATCGACTGAACCGTACGTTGTGTACATTCAAGATGTATTAGCACTCTGTCGGCGGGTCGATGACAAGATGCTCGAAGCTGACAAGGTCAGCCACATTCTTAAAGGTATCGCAGACGACGCCTTTAATTTACTCGTGTACAAGGACTGCTCGACGGTCGACGACATTATAAGAGAGTGCCGACGCTTTGAAGAAGCAAAGAGCCGTCGTGTCTCACAACAATTCGTTCGGCTCCCTAATACCGCCGCTAGCTCATCGTGTGAAGACGTCCAGCCGCCTGGTACCGAAAACTTGCTGCGTCTTGTCCGGCGTGAGATTGAGGCTGCGTCTCCGTCGGTTCCCCCGATACGTTCTTACGACGAGTCCCGCCCGGCAGTATCTCTGATTCAAGCTGTCGTACGCGAAGAGCTGGCGAACGCAGGCATCCGTCCGATCTGTTCTGTAAGTAGCCCTACGGTCGGCAATTTCTTTCGACCTCCCCGCCCACAATCGACCTACCTCCGATACCGCGACCCAAACCAGTGGCGCACACATGACGACAAGCCCATATGCTTTAATTGCAATGGAGTTGGTCATATTTCCCGCCATTGTCGCTATCGTCAGATTTCGTCTCCTCGTCCCGCGTACGCTTACCGCCCAGAAGACAGCCGGTTCTCGCCTTTTCATGCCCGCAATGACCTGCCGCACTGTGATGTTGCTGCTCCGACTCCACACTACGATCGCCGCTCGCCGTCCCCACAGAACCGGCGTTCTCGCTCACCGATTGCCCGTCGCTCACCGTCGCCATACCCCCGCCGTCCCTCTTCGGAAAACTGACCGGTGCAGCTCCCGGAGGTGATGCTGCATTGACCAACGACCCGGAAATCCTCTGTTGACCCTGACCACCCGACAAAACCTTTTGGACATAGAAGTGGACGGCGTGCCTGTTTCGGCGCTCATAGACACGGGGGCGCAATTATCGGTTATGAGCGCTCGCCTTTCTCGTCGTCTCCGCAAGGTTCTGACGCCCGCGGCGTCGCCTGTCGTTCGTGTAGCCGACGGCGGCACATCTTGCGTCGTTGGGATGTGCACTGCGCGTGTGAGCTTCGCCAGTCACCAGACCTCAGTACTATTCGCCGTTCTGCAGCAGTGTCCACATGAAGTCATCCTCGGCCACGACTTCCTGAGTACCCATTCTGCCCTCATCGACTGCTCTTCTGGCCTTCTCCAGTTGGAACTTCCTTTTGTACCCGATCTCCCCACCGAGTCACAGCCGCGTTTATGTGTCGCCGAGTTTGTTCGCCTTCGACCAGCCGCCGCGACGTATGTCACACTGACCTCTGATTCCGCCATTTGTGACGGCGACTACGTCATCTCTCCTTCCCTAGACGCTCTTTTAACAAGGCAGGTAGCCCTCCCTCACTCTGTTGTGACTGTTTCTGCGAACCGGGCATGTATCCTATTCTGAACTTTGGACGGACTCCACAGTTTCTTCCCGAAGGTATCACGCTGGGACATATAGCACCTTTAGACGCACACGACCCTGTGGCCCTTACTATGGATGCGCCCCTGTCTTCTGGAAGCCCTGACACTAGTACTTCATTTGATGCACATTTTGACGCCATGATCGCCCCCGACCTTTCGGCTGCTCAGTCTGACGACCTTCGTCGTTTGCTAGCCGCTTACAGCGACGTTTTCGATTTTGCTTCGCCCCATCTCAACCAGACAAAAGTTGTGACTCATCGCATTGACACCGGCAACGCCAGTCCCATCCATAGACGTCCTTACAGAGTGTCTGCGACTGAACGGCGCGTAATTCAATCCGAAGTCGAGAAAATGCTTACAAAGGACATCATCGAACCATCTACGAGTCCTTGGGCGTCCCCTGTGGTGCTTGTCAGGAAAAAAGACAACACCTGGCGGTTCTGCGTCGACTATCGCCACCTAAACAAGATTACTAAAAAGGACGTGTACCCTCTGCCGCGAATTGACGACGCCCTCGACTCTTTGCATGGCGCACAGTACTTTTCTTCTATAGACCTTCGGTCCGGCTATTGGCAAATCGCCGTTGACGAAAAAGACAGGGAGAAGACCGCCTTTATAACACCCGATGGGCTCTACCAGTTCAAAGTTATGCCATTTGGCTTGTGCAATGCCCCCGCAACATTCGAAAGAATGATGGACTCCCTTCTTCGTGGTTTCAAGTGGTCTACTTGCCTGTGCTATCTCGATGACGTAGTCATTTTCTCGCCTACGTTCTCCAGTCATCTAAGTAGACTCTCGGCTATTCTGCGCATCCTTCGCAATGCAGGCCTTCAACTTAACTCTGCCAAATGCCGCTTCGGTCGCCGCGAGATCACAGTA
Organism: Dermacentor silvarum; assembly: GCF_013339745.2. Lineage (NCBI taxonomy): Eukaryota > Metazoa > Arthropoda > Arachnida > Ixodida > Ixodidae > Dermacentor > Dermacentor silvarum. The sequence goes on from NC_051159.1 coordinate 91,065,755, forward strand.
CTTGGCCATCTTGTCGATGCTACAGGTATACGGCCTGACCCTGCCAAAGTTAGCGCCGTTGCCAACTTTCCGACACCTCGCTCTACTCAGGACGTCCGTTCCTTTTTCGGCCTGTGTTCTTATTTTCGGCGGTTTGTGAAAGATTTTGCAGCACTAGCACGGCCCCTCACCTGCCTGCTTAAGAAAGACGCGACCTTTTCTTGGGGTCCTGCACAAGCGTCCGCCTTCTCACAGCTGATAGGAATACTGACATCACCACCAGTGTTGGCTCACTTCGACGAATCTGCGCCCACAGAAGTCCGTACCGACGCCAGTGGCCATGGAATCGGCGCAGTTCTAGCCCAACGTCAGCATGGTCAGGACTGCGTTATTGCTTATGCCAGTCGCCTTCTTTCCTCGGCTGAGCAAAACTATTCTATCACAGAGCGAGAGTGTCTCGCTCTAGTTTGGGCCATCGCCAAGTTTCGCCCTTACCTCTACGGCCGACCCTTCACCGTTATTACTGACCACCATGCTCTATGCTGGCTGTCCTCTCTCAAAGATCCCACTGGTCGCCTTGGTCGATGGGCACTGCGACTTCAAGAATACTCGTATACCGTCGTTTACAAGTCTGGCCGCCTGCACCAGGATGCCGACTGCCTCTCCAGATACCCAGTAGATCCACCAGACGCTGCCCTGAGCGACTCCAGCCCGTGTGTTCTTTCCATCTCTCAACTCTTCAACATCGCTGCCGAACAACGCCTTGACGAGTCTCTACGCAAGATCATCGACAAATTGCACTCCCACGCTCCTGATCCTTCCCTCCGCCTCTTTGTACTCCAAAACGACACGTTATATCGTCGCAGTTTACTCCCTGACGGTCCTGACCTGTTGTTAGTCATCCCTGCTCACCTCCGTTCCACTGTCCTGGAGCAGCTCCACGACGCACCAACGGCGGGACATCTTGGCGTGTCACGCACATACGACCGCGCGCGCCGCCGTTTCTATTGGCCTGGGATGTCCCGCTCAGTGCGCCGTTACGTGGGCTCATGCGACCTTTGTCAGCGCCGAAAAAAGTTGACTCTGCCGCCTGCAGGACATCTTCAGCCTCTGGACATTCCTTACGAGCCTTTTCACCGCGTCGGTCTCGATTTACTTGGTCCGTTTCCCCTATCCACCTCTGGGAACAAGTGGATCGCCTGTTGCCACAGATTATGCGACGCGGTTTGCCATTACGCGTGCACTTCCCACTAGCTGTGCCACCGACGTTGCAGACTTCTTGCTGCATAACGTCATACTCCAGCACGGAGCTCCTCGGCAACTGCTTACTGACCGTGGGAGACAGTTCCTGTCCAGGGTGATCGATGACATTCTAAGATCCTGCGCGACGCAACATAAACTGACTACAGCCTACCATCCACAGACGAATGGCTTGACAGAACGCCTGAACCGCACCCTTACTGACATGTTGGCCATGTATGTGTCTGCAGACCACCACGACTGGGACGTTGCACTACCGTTTGTGACATTCGCGTACAACACTTCCAGGCATGAGACCGCTGGCTTTTCGCCGTTCTTCCTCTTATACGGTCGCAACCCTACATTGCCTATGGACACCCTGGTGCCTTCTTCTGGGTGCCCTCCCACTGAATATGCTCAAGAGACCATTGCACGTGCCGACCATGCACGTCAAGTTGCTCGCACTCGATTTTCTGAGTCCCAACTCCTCCAGCAGTCTCGCTACAACAGCCACCACAGGACCACCCACTTTGTCCCTGGATCGCTCGTTCTCCTGTGGTCGCCAGCACGACGCGTTGGCTTATCCGAAAAACTGCTCTTCCAGTACACCGGTCCATATCGCGTGTGCCGCCAAGTGACTGATGTCACTTATGAAATCGCTCCATTGCTGCCTTCGTCATCCTCTGCTCCTCTCCGCAAGGACATTGTACACGTTGTCCGTCTCAAGCCCTATCGTGCCCCGGACACCCCTTAATACTTTGTGTGCTAGTTTTTTTTTGTTTTTTGTTTTTTCATGTATCCTTCGTTCACCTGCACCGAGTCGGTGCTTTCGCCGCCGGAGGGTAGTGTTATGAGCCAGTTGTCCGGCAGACAAAGAAGATGCTGAAGCATAGAGCCGATGAGACGAGGAAGACGTGAAACTGTGGTTCGCCATCTTTGTTGTTGTTCCCCAACATTTAGTCTTCTTGTACATAGTGTGAATAAACCCCCTTTTCTGTAAATCTCCCCGTAACAATATATATATATATACATATATATATATATATATATATATATATATATATATATATATATATATATATGAGCATAAGCGCTAGCTGCCGCCGTTGATCTTCGCTCTGTTTCACTTTCCCACTAGACAAAACGGTTACACATCTCCCACAGCCTGTCGACAGTTTTTCGTTACGGAGCCGCAGGAGAGTGCGCGTGAATGCGGCAGGCTTCACGAGTTCAAAGTCACCCTCGACGCCTTCGCCTGCAGTGTGTTGGACTCGGCTTTGGGCAACGCCGTCGAGTTCGCTGCATCTCTTGCACGAGGTGTGCTATTTGCAATTCAGAGTACGACCACGCGCACCTGTTCTCAACGTGCGCCCTGTTTACGTCCGTGCAATGCTTCCGCAAACTCGTCGTCTTACACAGGACCCTCTCCAGGCTGCATAGGAGAACGCACTTGGTGGACGGCCGCACTTAGCACTGTCCGCTCGCTGGTCGAGCGAGACGTGTCTGCTTGCTCGCCGAACCAGAATGTGCTCTTCGAGGGTGTAGTCAGAAGACATTTTCATGGTTACAGACATAGGAATATGAACACAATTCTAGTGCTTCTGCTTTAGTTGAGATGCCTTCCCCCGGTGGAGCTTGGGTGTACGTAAATTGAGAGGGGTTGACTTGGTCATTTTAATGTTTATGATTTATTTGTCGACGTCAAAATTTCTTGCGCGTTATTTCGCTTGGTGTTCTCTGAGTCTTTTTATTGATCTGAAAGGTATAGGGGACAGACCAAAGGTGACGCGATAAATTAAAACATAATGGTGGGTTACTCGAATGAACTGGTCTCGTTCCGAAGTGCTCTTTTATTATTTTTTTTACTAATGTCAGAAAAAAATTATTTGGTAGAAGGCTAATTTCCCGAAACGTAACTCGTCGACCTCATGCGTTCTAGTTGTTTTTTTTTGTGAGATCTATAATCTACCTTTGAACTAGAACGAGTACGAACTTTCAAAAACGGCACCTCATTCCGAGAAATATATGACTGCCACACGGAACTCAATGTTGCAGTGAAAATTTGTAAGCGGTAATGCAGTTGTAGAAGTCGTTGCACAAAGTTCACCGCACACGGTTACACATGATCACAGATACGAATCTTCGCCGCCGTTGGATTATAATGTGCCGTAGGAAATTACTTAAATTATGGGGTTTTACGTGCCAAAACCAGCTCTGATTATGAGGCACGCCGTAGTGGGGGACTCCGGAAATTTGGACCACCTGGGGTTCTTTAACGTGCACCTAAATCTAAGTACACGGGTGTTTTCGCATTTCA